>NW_018744681.1:0-61806 GCF_001683475.1 Chenopodium quinoa
AAACGCGTATCTTGCACCGTCGAGCACACGTCTCTGAAAGTAACCGTTTGTTGCCGCACTGCTGTTGTATCCTTGTTGTTTTGATGACCTCCTGCAAGATAGAGAATGCCATCCTGCTTGAAAACAGCTACGCTTGTAACTGCTTCCAAATATAGAAGATTGCTTTGCCTGAAATGATCCTCCTCCGCTGTGATAATATTCCACGTCCAAGGGAACATCATCGAAGATTATTTCTCTCGAAACAATCCTCACCAGCATTGATAATATTCCACGTCCAAGGGAATACTATCGAAGATTATTTCTCTTGAAATAATCTCCATCCGCATTGATAATATTCCACGTCCAAGGAAATACTATCGAAGATCATTTCTCTTGAAATAATCCCCATCCGCATTGATAATATTCCACGTCCAAGGAAATACTATCGAAGATTATTTCTCTTGAAATAATCTCCATCCGCATTATGACCATCTTCCATGCCTAAGGGAACATGATCGAAGACAACTTCGCCTAAAATTACCTCTAGTTGTTTGTGACAACTCTCCGCAAGCTAGGGAATGCCGTCGAAGATATCCTCACTTGAAGTCATCCTCATTTGATGCGATAATTTTCCTAAGGAAAATACTGAAGACCTCCATCTGTCGATCTTTAAAAGTTCGCCTGAACTTTGCTTCCGCTATGCCTGTACGTTGGTTCTTATGCTGCTTTGAACCTGTATATCGGTGCCTTTTGCGAATGAACCTGTATGTCGGTGCTTTTTGTTAATGAGCCAATGCTTAGGCGCTTTAAGCTAAGTGAGACGATCTTTTATTAGGTCGATCACTTTATGTAATCAAGCCGATTACTAAATCATGTCAAATTGCTTAGAGGATCTAACTGGCGTACCAAGGAACCCAAAAAATATGTTTCAGAAAGATAGAACAACCTCACTAAGTGGCTGGGTGTTCTGGCGCCGCTGAAAAGCTATCAGCGCCACACAATTAGCCTTAGCACCAGGCGCTGAGATTGGCGCTAGGCGCCAAGCCTAATTTTTGACGCCAATGCTTAGGGCTTGGCACCAGCACGGGGATTTCTTTAAATACCCCTTTCTTCTTCATTTTTCTGCTTGCTCGTCGTGAAATTGCTCGAAAAAACCCGAAAGCTTCAATTGCTCGGTTCTTGCTTGTTTTCTCAACCGAATTCACTCAAATTCGTTGCAAATTAAAGCTCTTTTCATCTAATTTCTCAATCTATATAAGTTTTCTTCAAACTCACATCAGTTTTCATGAATTTTTGGCATGTTTATTCACGAATTTCATGTAAATTCAAAATTTATAATGCTCAATTTGCTTTGTTTGTCAAGTTTTATGCCATGAAATTGCTTGATTATGTTTATATATTTCCTTGGGAGTAATTTGAGACTTGTTTGACTCAATTTGGTGAAGAAATGAGCAATTTGCCATTGTTGGACCTCTTGAGGTCGTGAAGAACAATGTGAGTTGTTCTTGATGTTTTTGCTATCAATTCTTGTCCAATTTGTCACAATAATCACTATAGTGTTGCAAGAAATTGTGTGATTGCTTGAGAAATGCCGTATATGCTCAATTTGAATTTGTGCTCTGTTTTAGTACTACGTACTCTGTTTTTTGCGAACATAGTATCATGCGGCTAGGCAAACCTTAGATACTATAAAACCTTAATTTATGATTATTTTGAACAATGTAGCATGGCTAGACAGCGAGGCTCGGGTTCACGGTCCCGAAATACCTGACGGGAGCATGAGCCCGTAGAGGATGACGTCACACCTTCTACTTCGCTTGGTCGACTTCCCGAGTGGGATGAGCGGACCCTGTTCTTCGCCCCCGTCCACCACATTTCCAAGAGGCTAAGACGGGGCATCACGGTTGGGAGGACGTGCTATCAAGGTTCCGGTTGTGATGGTTTGGGCGATTTGTACAAGATGTATATCGCCGGGGATCTTGAGACGAGACTCCTATGGGAGTCTTGCGGACTGGTTACCCTGTTCGAGACCTCCGAGGCTATGGTTTCCTCCAGTGGTGTTCACCGTATAGTGCGCGCTTTGGTGGAGTTCTTCTGGGACACCACCAACACTTTCCATTTCCCCTGGGGCGAGATGATGGTCACTCCTATGGACTTCAGTCTCATTATAGGACTGGAGTTCAACTCTGTGCCACTGCCATTCGACAGTGGAATCGACGTCTTTTCTGCGGAGGTCGAGGAGTTGTTGGGGCAGATCGCTATTCGGGCCCGAGCTGAGGTCGAGATGACTCAGTTTAGTGCTAGGGGAATTCGCCGCACGACGCTGGCAGCGGCTTTTGATGACGATGCGACTACCCGAGAGCAGCGGGTGCGCATCTTTGCGCTGATGTTGTTGTCAGGGACGTTCTCTCCTGACAAGGGTAGTAGGGCATTGCTTTATTACCTTCCTGTTGTCCGTGATCTTCACCGGATCAGGACTTATGACTAGGCCAGCTTGGCCTACGCTGAATTCATTCGTGCACTGAGGGACTCGTGTCGACACCGGTCCTTTGGGACGAATGTTGCTTTGTCTGCCTTTTGGAAGGTTGTAGAGGTAAACACTATTCCCTATAAAGTTTAGCTCTACATATTAGTTAGCATTTACTCACACTTTTTATTCCGAGTACTTCCCCTCTGCTGCGCCGGCGAGACCATCGCCGCGCGGATTTCCAGTGAGCGCCTCTTGGGGCGGTCGTCATGTGGATATGTCCACTACACATGTCCGAACTGGATCATCGCGGTACGACTTCTTATTATTTATTTGCTTTTTCGCGATGCTTTAGGTATACTCTCGCCTGATTGATGTTCTTTGTAGGGGCCTGAGGTGGTGTACCGGCCGTGGGGCGGCTGGACAGTCCCTGGGTTAGCCGCACAGTATTCTGCTAAGCGTCGCTATTTCCTGGGAACTTATGGAGCGATCGTGTACTTAGGAGAGAGGGTTGCTAGACAACATTCCTCTGATGTCTTCGTCGTTCCGGCTGCTCCACCGCGTCATATGTTTGATGACGCGCGATTTTTGAGCATGTCTGAGGGAGCTAGTACCCTTTGGCGGTCCTACGCGATCCCTGGGCAGTGCTATGCTGAGGAGCTATTGCCGTTGTTAGCTCCAACCCCCGTACCGGCTGAGGATGTGAGGGTAAGATTTTTCATCTTTTACTTTCCATGAAGTAGCCCCCAAGTAATGTCTTACTGACTTTTGCTTTATCAGGACGGTGTTGCTGAGTTTGTGCCACCCCGTATGTCCATCCATTACCAGGGGACATATGGGCCGATCGAGGAGATGATTTCTCCGGCTCCCGAGGGTGAGCGCTTCGTAGAGCGGTCGATTCATCGCCACCAGACTCGAGTAAGCTTGGTTTATTTGCAATTTATGTCCATATATTAGGCCCGACTTTAAGAGGATTAGAGAGAGTTTTGAGAGATAGTTTTGAGAGCCTTTGTAGAGAGTTATTGGAGAACGTTCTTAGTATTAGAGATTCATTAGTTTTCTTAGAGATATTTCTAGAAATTTTAGTTTTCTTGGATTGATTTGAAGCAAGATTTGCGAAGATTCTTTGTATTATTCATTGACGACGGATATCAAAGTTCTGAACTTTTCCATTGATTCGCATCAATACAATTGGTATTATTCATTCTTGTTTATTAATCAAGCTTTATTATTCCTTAATCAGAATTCATGTTTATACCTATTATGCTTTTGGAATTCATTATTGCTTTGATTATGAATATGTGTGAGTATTCTCCTAGCTAGGGTTTCGGGATGAAACCCGGCCTAGGTAATCTATGTAATTGAGGATTAATTTTGATAAACGGATTGTGATTACATTGATTATATGCGATTGCATGTTAATTCATTATAATAGGAGTAGCTAACCTAGAATCTTGAATTTGATTGCATGATATTCTTGATTTGAACAAGAGATTGTGAATTGAGTATTTCATTATTGAATGTGGTTTGATTATGTATCGAGTAATGTTAAGTGCATGAGAAATCCAAGCTTAGTATTGCCCGTTGTCTTCCTATCACATGATATTGATCAGACTTATAGTCTTTGCATATCCTGTTTGTCTCTTTGATTCCTTGTTGCTTAGTTACCAATGGTTAGGCGGATTCCCGTTCTCCCTAGTGTCTTAGTTTATTGATTTATTCCATCTTATTAGTAGTATTTTAGAACACCATTTTCCATTGATTTCGAACTAGCTTAGGTTTAAGATTGATTTGCAATTACTCTCGTTCCTCGTGGACCGAACCTTTATTTGCCATTGTACTTGGTTATAGGGTGTTCGTATAAGTATTGTTTGATTGAGAGTTAGATTGTAGCGACCGATTTAACCCTTGTCAAAGATAGGAGTTGATGATGATATCACTCCTCAAGGACTGGTCAACTTTCTCACTATTGAGTTGCCAAGTACTAGAAATCTGATTTCGTTTTCTGATAAGGATCTGCCCCCGGAAGGGGACCAACATAATAAGGCCTTACACCTCACTGTGGTGTGTAGGCAGATGAATGTTCCTATGAGCCTGGTTGATAATGGCTCTGCAATCAATGTGTGCCCACTCCGTACTGCAAAGAAGCTGGGCATAAAGAATGAAGAATTGACTCCCTCCACTCAAGGGATTCGCGCTTATGATAATACTCGCCGTCAAGCCGTGGGTACTATCATACTGAATATAACTACTGGGGCCATTGAACGTCGCACCAAATTTTAGGTGGTGGACATTAAGGCCTCTTTCAATATGTTGTTAGGACGCCCTTGGCTTCATGAGCTAAAGGCGTTTCCGACATCGCTGCACCCGAAAGTGAAAGCCATAGTTGGAGGGGTTCCGATTACTATTGATACTTCTCCTATGCGCATTCAAGTTACTGATACTCCTATCGTCCATGTTGAACATGACGAAGAAGATGAAGATCTTTGGGGGTTTTCACTTGATGATGTTCTCGTGATTGAAGAGGAGGAAAAGTGCCATCTCGACTTTGATCCCTATTCAAATACCAATATCAATGCCATTCTGAAGAAGCAAGGTCATTTCCCTGGAATGACCCTTGGACTCAAGAAGAAAATGGCTGAATCTTGGGGCCATCCTGGTGTACTCAATAAAGATACTTTTGGCTTGGGATTCAAGCCAACAAAAGAAGATCTGAAACAAGCTTTACTAAAGATGAAGGCTCGCAATAATGCTTGAATCACAAAGACGGAAATGGCCATGGATCCATATCCGTTCACCCTCAATGGCCAGTACATCAAAGAAGGGGAAGACTTCGCATGCTATGAACTCCCTGAGCCATTCCTCCATGATGGGATTCGTGAACCAGGATTAGAGGTGTTCCTCGATTGTGACTTCGTTGATGAAGACGAAGGGCTCTTCACAACCGAGAAGCTAGCTAGCCTGAACTCTGATGATCTAGGAATCAACCTACTTTTTGGAATGGAGAAGAATGAGTCTAAGCCGGTCCGCAATGACAACTCCGAACTCGTTCAAGCTGTCATATAAAACAAGGATTTTGACCCCTCCGAGTTAATCGTCCAAGCTGACAACATTTCAAGGGGATGGCGCAAGACATTGAGGATCACTACGTCGAGTGGAGAGAAGTTGGAAATAACCAATGGCGAGGGTCCTATGTTTGATGAGTCTGAGTCGTCTAGGTCCGAGTCCGAGTCTGAGTCTAAGTCTGTAGACGAGTCCTTAGAGTCTGAGGCCGACCCTCTTTCTGCTATAGAGTTCAACCCTGAGTCTCTTGTTGAGTCCTCTCTTTCTAGTCCTAATAATTCCGGTGAGGTCGCAGCCGACCTTGCCTCTCTTGATGTATTAGCCAATGAATTCAATAAAATGAGTACCTTTGCTTACGATGAGTGTCATTCCCCTAGCCCTGATCAATAATGCTTTGCTAATGATAAAAATGACAAAGAAATAATAAAAGCAATGGAAGAACACGAAAATAAAATAGCAGTTATCGAAGGTACAGAAACAGTTAATATTTCCAATGATACGACTGTTAAAGAAGTAAAAATTGGATTAACACTAAGTCAAGATGAACGCAAAGAGCTAATTAACTTGCTTAGTGAATTTGTTGATGTATTTGCTTGGTCAGACCAAGACATGCCAGGAATTGACAAGGATATAGCTCAGCATACGATACCACTCATTCCAGGTATGAAGCCTATCAAACAAAAGCTGCGCCGTATGAAACCCGATGTGGCTCTAAAAATTAAGGAAGAAATCAGGAAGCAGTTGACCGCAGGTTTCATCAGAGTATCCAAATATCCAGAATGGATAGCAAATGTGGTTCCAGTTCCAAAGAAGGATGGAAGGGTCAAAATGTGTGTTGATTACAGGGATCTCAATAAAGCAAGCCCAAAAGATGGATTCCCTCTACCTCACATTGACATTCTGGTCGATAATACAGCAAACCATGCACTCCTATCATTCATGGATGTTTACGCCGGATATAATCAGGTATTGATGGCTGAAGAAGACATGGAGAAAACCACATTCATCACGCAATGGGGTACATATTGCTATACGCTAATGCCATTCGGGTTGAAAAACGCGGGTGCCACCTACCAAAGAGCAGCTACAACATTGTTACATGACATGATGCACAAAGAGGTGGAGGTCTATGTTGATGATATGATCGTTAAGTCTAAAGATCGCCCAGGCCATATTATTGCACTTCGCAAGTTCTTTGAAAGACTTCGTAAGTACAACATGAGATTAAATCCAGCGAAATGTGCATTCGGAGTCACGTCAGGAAAATTACTTGGGTACGTGATCAGTTCTCGAGGGATTGAAATAGATCCTACAAAAGTAAAGGCGATCATGGCCATGCCACCACCCAAAAATGAGAAGGAAATTCGAGGTTTCATTGGAAGGTTGCAGTATATAAGTAGGTTCATATCAAAGCTCACAGCGATATGTGAACCTATATTCAAGAAGCTCAAGAAAAATGTCCCAGTCACATGGGATGACGATTGCCAAAAGGCTTTCGACAAAATCAAAGAGTATTTGGCAAACCCACCCGTGCTAGCGCCAGCAATACCTGACTTTCCTCTTCGACTCTACCTTACGGTCACAAGAGAAACGATGGGGGCGATGCTAGCACAAGAGATCGAAAGCAAGGAGAATGCAATCTATTACTTGAGCAAGAAACTTCAAGGGTATGAGACGCGATACACACCACTTGAGAAGTTGTGTCTCGCACTTGTATGGGCTGCACAGAAACTAAGACATTACATGCTCACTCATACAGTGCATGTCGTGTCCAAAATGGATCCTCTCAAATACTTGTTCGAAAAAGCAACACTTAATGGCAGATTATCAAGGTGGATAGTCAATCTTGCTCAGTTTGACTTGAGATTTGTGCCACAAAAAGCCATCAAAGGTTCTGCGGTTTCTGACTTCTTAGCGGACTTTCCGCTAGAAGAAGTTGAAAAAGAAGAAGATGAGTACGATTTCCCTGACGATGATTTACTCATGACTGAAGATGATAGCTGGACACTCTATTTCGATGGAGCTTCAAACCAAAAAGGATGTGGTGTAGGAGTCTTGCTCGTATCACCCAATGAAGAGCACATCCCAATTTCCATGAAACTCGACTTTGATGTCACCAACAATGCCGCAGAATATGAAGCATGAATTTTGGGGTTAGAAACAGTTGTCGCCTTGGGAATTAAGAAACTCAGAATCTATGGTGATTCTTCACTCATCATTAACCAAATCTCCAAGAGATGGAAAGTGAGAAGTGAAAGTCTCGCTACGTATCAAGCTCATTTAGAAACTCTCACGGAGCAACTAGATGAAGTGGAATATACGTATTTGCCAAGAGAAGAAAACCAATTCGCCGATGCACTAGCTAAATTAGCATCAATGGTGCGAATTCCAACTGATACAATCAGAATGCCACTGACCATAGAAAGAAGATATGAGCCGGCTTATTTTCACGCACTGGACGATGAACGAGAACCACAAGAAGAAGATGAAGAGCCATGGTATACAGACATCCTTAATTATGTGACAATAGGAGAATATCCTCCTAATACTGATAAAAGGGCACGCCGTGCTTTGAGGCTCCTGGCCTCACAGTATGTGCTCATCAGGGGAGAACTCCACAAGAGAACTGCAATGGGAAGAAATCTCTTATGCATAGCCAAGAGAGAAGCACATAAAACCATGGAAAACCTTCATGCCGGTATATGTGGAACACACATGAATGCAAAGATGTTAGTCCAAAAGATTCAACGACAAGGTTACTATTGGACTACTATGGAGAGAGATTGTCACGAATACGTCAAGAAATGTATGAAGTGTCAAGTCTACGCAAATTTACAGCATGTTCCACCTTCGCTTCTCTACACATATACTTCTCCATGGCCTTTATCCACTAGGGGCATCGACATCATTGGAAAAATAACACCACCAGGACAAGGAGGGCATGAATCCATTCTTGTAGCAATCGACTATTTCATCAAATGGGTCGAAGCGGCCTCATATGCTAAGCTAACGGCGAAACATGTAGCTCAATTCATTGAGAAAAATATCATATGCCTCTATGGGGTACCACATGAGATGATCAGTGATAATGGAACACATTTCCAAGCTGAATGCGCGGAATTATTACAGAAATATCATATCAAGCATCACAAATCATCGCCTTACAGACCACAAACAAACGGTGCAGTCGAATCGGCCAACAAAAATGTGAAAACTATCATCGAAAAGATGACAGAAAATTACAAGGATTGGCCAAGTAAGCTACATTTCGCCCTTTGGGGTTATCGAACCTCTGTTCGTACATCAACGGGGGCTACCCCTTTCTCGTTGGTCTATGGAGTTGAGGCTGTACAACCAATCGAGCTCGAAATCTCTTCTCTTTGAATCGCATTGGAAAGCCAACTAGATGAAGTCGACTGGATTAGAGCAAGATATAACGAACTGGTCTTACTTGATGAAAAACGCTTGGCAGCATTGCATCATGTCCAAACCTACCAACAGCGTATGGCGCGACATTTTAATAAAAAAGTCAAGACCAGGAATATCAAAGAGGGTGACCTAGTGCTCAAGGCACTTCGTAAAAATGTGTTAGATCCAAGAGGAAAATTCAGACCGAATTGGTCAGGCCCGTACATTATTAAAGCCATCATGTCTGGCGGAGCGGCACAATTAGTAGACATGGACGGTAACGGCTTCCACAATTTAACCAACTTGGATCAACTCAAGAAATTCTATGCCTAGTCGCATGGGTTCATAACCCAATAGAGCTACGTTTGGCCTGATTCCTTTTTAGGATACGTAGGCAACCCCTTAAGGGGGCCCGACAACTTTAAAAAATAAAAATCCTCCCTCTGTTGATCAAGTATGCGCGTCAGTTCAGCATTGCGTCACGACAAAAAAAAAAAAAAGGAAATTGCCGCGACACCGGATAATCCACCGTGTCACGGTACTGTTCACCGTGGCACGGTGGCCTTGAGCGATAAAAAAAAAAAGGAAATTGCCGTGACGCGGGAATTTGTAACGTGTCACGGGATTTTTCACCGTGACACGGTGGAATTTCAGTTTTTCCGTTTTTTTTAATGACGCATTCGTTGCGAATTCATTGTTTGTTCGAGTTTTTTTTTATTTTCGTTCTTCCATTGCGTCCGACTCCTTGATTCGGATAAATAAATAATAAATAAAAGTTATCGTAATTTTTATTTTTAAGGCTGAAATAAATGTGCTATTATTAATAAAATAATTGCGACTACAAGTATTGGCATCATATGCCTTATTTTAAAAAATAATTATAAATCATAAAAAGCAAAGCACTATTGATCTAATCTTTCTTCACTTTAGGAATATCCTTCTCTTGGTCAATTAGGTCGGCCTTCACCATTAATGTGTCTTTCGTAGCCCGAACCGTCACACCCCTAATCGAACTTTCACCCCTTTCACCTTTCTTGAATTTTTCCGGTTGTTTCTCCCTATACACCATCTTTTCTTTACCCTTTCCTTTCACATAATTCTTCTTTCTTGGCATTATAGGAGTCTTAAACTCAATCCCTTGTGTTCTCGGACCTAGACGATCTTTAGGAGGAGCTTTCTTATTTCCAAGACGACTCTTCACATCAGACTTGCGTGATCCAAATCGTTCCCTCCTACTTCTAGGGTTCAACCATGCCTTGTATGCACTAGATAAAGGAAGAGGAGCTTGGTCACTTGCAGAAACGGTCCACAAAGGTCTTCCAATCCAATAAGTCTCATACTTGTGAACATTACTTTAATGCAACGATACTTCACGAGGACTATCGTTATAGCGTGGAATTACTTGTTCAAGTCCATACTGCCGCATCAGTCGAGAAGGGAAATAAAAGGTCAGTTTTAAGATACTAGGAACACGGCAATATGGAGTATCATTCGTGCCAACCATCCTAGTAAGCCACCACCAAGGCACCACCCAACGAATGCAAAATTCCCTCTTTGCAAAGAAATTTTTCCAATCTTCATACGACATGTCCGCAGAGTAATTCTTTTTCCTGCGGACTAGGTCGTTAGGGCCATATTTTTCAACATCGTCGGGGGCTTCAAATAATTCTAAACGCTCCATCAACCAAATCTACAAAACAAAAAAAAAACAGAAAAATCAGTCAAAAAAAAAATTTGCAGATTCCCGTGACACGGCAGGTTTCATCGTGTCACGGCAGACACCCACCGTGACACGGTGCCTGTTTTGTGTCACGGGGGCTACTCGGAACGTATTTTTACCTGCAGCAGTACCAGAGATCCCTTCCTGATGGCTTTCCGGTCAGCTTTTGCTTCGTCAAGGCCAAGAAATGTTTCTCCAAGGCACGTCGGCATAGGAGATTTTCCAGATTCGACATGTTCAAGCACAAACGCTAGACAAGCATGTACTACCCTACCGTTTGCAAATAAAAGCTTGCTAAACATGCAAAAATTATGTGCCCTTCTACGATATACATGATAAAACTCAGAGATAGGGCGATTAAAATATAAATTTGCAAGTTTTTCTAAGTCTAACTCATTACCACACACAATTCTATTTAAATCTGGATCTGTTAGATTCAGATGGCGTTCAAAATCTTGGTAATAATATTCACGTAGGTTAGGCATGGCAATAAGATTTCTAGCAGGAAATCCAAAGATTGCACCAAATTCCTCCGGCAGGGGGCAGATTTCATCATAATCAAATTTAAAATAGTGTGTTTCTAGACTCCAATAATCTAATGCTGCCCTAAGAAAATCATGTTCAATAGCTACATGTCGTAGGGCTAGCAAACCCCTGACATGAAATAATTCTAACTCTCTTTTTTCAGCATTGGTCGAAGAATAAGACCAGTCGCGCAATGTATTATCAAAATTCTGAGACATGATTATTGAAATATGAAATTCTAAATTATTTTGTGTTTCGTAATTATGCATATCATGAATAAACTGGTCTTATTTTATAGCAAAAGCGCTCGAAACTGCCCAGAAATTATCTTTTTATACGCATAAAACACACCGCTGAGTAATACGCGTACCGTGACACGGGAAGTTCCACCGTGTCACGGGAACTTTTTCCGCGACACGGCAGGTTCTGCCGTGACACGGTGCATAGTGCCATGTCACGACACCTCACGCGTTTTATTTTTTCATCTTTTCCCGTATCTATCCGGATTTTTTATAGTATTTTATCTTCACCGTTTATCTTTTAGTTTTCTGAGAGTTTTATTTCTAATAAAATTCTCAACTTTTTTATCTCTATTATTATTTTTATTATCTTTATTTATTTATTCATCACTTTAATATTTTATTTCTTTATCATTTTATTTATTTTTGCTTGTCTTTTTATTCCCTTTTCTTTTGGAAGGTAATTTTATTTATTTATTCATTCATCACTTTAATATTTTATTTCTTTATCATTTTATTTATTTTTGCTTGTCTTTTTATTTCTTTTTCTTTTGGGGAAGGTCGGTACCCTCCATTACTCCACTTACTTTTTTTGTCGTGTCATTAATAAATACACGATCACACACAATTAGTTTCAAGCACACACTAACACATAATAATAAATACATAAACTATGAATAATGTACAAAAGAGTCATAATAAATAAACATGTCAAGTGTAACCATAGTATGTACAAATAAAAACCCTCGGTCAAAAGTCTCTAGAGCTAGAATTAGTATCATCTCCACCCTGCGAATATGGAAACGGTGAGCCAAATAGTCCCTCCATCATCCGAGTACGGGGAGTAGTGTCCCTACTAGTCCCTGTGACCCCAGCGGTACTCAAACTCAAGGCAGGACCCGTCCAGCCGGAAAACGGTGTAGACTGGCTCAAAGACACATTAATCGTCGGTGAAGGCATCGTCCCATACATCGGAACTGAGAACAAGCCCGACACCGGTGTAGGAACCAGGATCCAAGGGAGTCAAAACAGACCCAAGCTCAGGCTGTGGAGGCTGTGAAAACGACTAACGCTGCCCTTGACTCTGGCCTAGAAAGCGCTGGGAAGACCGAGGCTGCTGCCTCTGAGCCTACTGAAACGGCTGAGTAGTCTGAGGCTCTCGCTGAGAATGAGAACGTCGGTGAATCTCAGGAGATCGTCTACCACGACCAAGCTCCTCCTCGTCCGAGCCACTGTGCCTCGAGCGCGAGCGGGACCTCCGTTGCTCCTGGAAGATACAAAATGAAAAGGTGTCAACAGTGCAAAATAAAACAAAATGGTAGAAGTAAAAAAAATGAATGATACCTCAAGAACGTCGCTAGAGCTCCGACAACTCGCACCACGCCGAAGCTTGATGATGCAGTACTTCAGGGCATCAACCAGTTTCATGAGTCCCATCATCTCCGGGCGGTTAGGCTGAGGATAAAGCAAAGAAAAGTCAGTAACAAGCGGTGTTAAAAGGATGAATAATGCATCAAAAAAAAAAAAAACTTAGCGGCTCAAAGACCTCGGGCAGAGACTTCTGCGCCTGTCTGTAACCCTTTGGCGCGTCAGCAATATGGTCCTCGGTGATACCAATCGGCCCTGGATAGCGGACAGACTGAGGAGGAATCTCGATCCTCCCCACAGGGCGAATAGTCGTCTGAAAATATGATCGAATAATCAAGTTATTCGACTATTTAAAACAGAGACTAGTAACGAAGATCCTCAAAATAAATCATACCTCAGGAAGACGGGGTGGAGGAGCCAGAGAAGGAAGCAAGTCCCGCGCATAATCACTCTTCATGTGCACAAGCTCCTGCCATGGAAAAGTATAGCTCTCTCCCCTGTTTATCAACTCTCTGATCAAGCGTGAGTCCAGCATCGACTCTGGTAGAGACGAGGGCACGACAAAGCGATTACCGCCATTCTGACGAACGACTCGCTCCCCCAAATACCAGACAAAGCGTCCGGTACCAACCAAAATGGTGCGGTGCGCTGAAAGACGCAAGGCCTCAGGTAGATCAGTCATCCCGGCCCAAGGACGATACTGAACATCAATAGCAACCTGAAAACCATAAAAAGTTGGCGTGAAACAACAGAAACAATGTCAGAGGGAAAATAATAGGCAACAAGACTGATTCTTACGCCGACAGAAGAGGTGCCTCGGCGTAGCAGCCCACGCAACGCAGGGACAGACTCCACCCGCGACTCTCCTCGATCACGCCAGCTGGCCCCGACAGGGAAATCATGGACCGCTCCACGTCGCCGGCGAGGAGCCAAGCTTGGAAAGTACTCGTAGAACCATATCTGCAATGAAAAGTAATCTTTAGCACATGAGTCGAACAAGTTAAAGTGAAACAAAAGAGGAAAAGATCATCACCTATACAACTCTCCACAGACCATAGACAGTGATCGGAGACTCGTCGTTCAGCTGCCGACAGCCATGACGTAGCGATAAGAGAAGGTCGGCGTATCCGAGGCTGGCCCAGCTATAGGATCCTATCTCATGGATCCTGACCAAAGAGGGGAGATAGCAAAGGAGTACTTGTGAACTCCTATCAGGAGAAAGGGTCATGGAGACCAGAATCAGGATGAAGATCCGCACCCGCTGCTCAGCCGATGTATCCTCCATGTCAAAGCCACGAGCTATAACTGAAGCCAGCTCCGATCGCCTGCTCTTAGGACCACCTCAAGACACAGGTCGGGTCCTGATATACTGAACGATCAGACCTAACAAATCAGCTGCCTTAGCCGATCCCCAAGACAGATCAGACATCTGAGCTACAGCCCGGTCGGTGAAGCGCAGCCTGCTAATCATACTGAAGTCTAGAGGGGTCACCGTCATCTCCCCCCAAGCAAAATGAAAAGTGTTGGTAGTAATCCAGAAATACTCCAACAATGCGCGAACGATCGTCGCACCGCAACCCCGGCTGCGAAACCCTACAACCGCCGTATAGAAATCTACTAAACCAACCGATTCCCATAGGGAGTTCGTAGCAGGATCCCTCGTAATGATCTGGTGAAGTAGAGGGATCAAATCGCCGACTCCAGAACCGTGGTGGCGAAGCGTGCCATCGACTATGCCGGAGAGTGGGCGATGAGAAACATGGTTTTCACGGCAGAAAACCAACTGGTCTGGAGTCCACGGAGGTGGAACCCAC
The DNA here is from genome assembly GCF_001683475.1 of Chenopodium quinoa. Taxonomy (NCBI): domain Eukaryota; kingdom Viridiplantae; phylum Streptophyta; class Magnoliopsida; order Caryophyllales; family Amaranthaceae; genus Chenopodium; species Chenopodium quinoa. The sequence continues at coordinate 14,584 of NW_018744681.1, forward strand.
CTACCTCTACTCGTGGAAGCCCGAGGCTCAGACTCCAAGGCATCGTCGTCCATCCCCTCAGGAATAGTGGGAGTGTCCTCCGAAAAGCCCGACGCCGACCGTGGGTAGAAAGATCGCAATTCCGTCGCCTAGGCATGCTATTATAAAAATCTAAATGCTTAGCATCATTTCCTAAGACATTTAATTCAAGTTGCATTTTTATAAAAATAAAAATCTAAATACTTAGCATCATTTCCTAAGTTATTTAGTTATTTATCGAATTATGCGCTAAATTTTTACCTCCAAGCTAAAAATTGGCGAAATTATAGTATTTAGTTTCAGCCGCATGATACTATGTTCTCCATGACAATATAGTACATACGCAAAATATGTTTCGAAGTTGCACAAAAACAATGAATCAACACATCATGAAATATTTCACAAGGTTTACCACCATTTTTTCACCATTTCAAGTGCAAAGAAGTAACATGAACATCATTTCACAAAAGTAGTACCCAAAAATGGTGATTTGCTCAATTCTCCATCAAACCATGCAATTTTTGTCTCAAATTTCTGACAAACACACATACATACATATACAAGTAAAATCATGGCAAGAATTTCAACATAAAACCTCAAAATCAAAAATCCCCAAATTGATATTTAAGGGTTTTTCATGAAATTACTTATTTGAAGCAAATTCGAGACAAGAATCAAAGGAAACTTACATAGATCATTGTAGAGGTTCAAATATGAGGAATATGGCAAAAATTTGGAGCAAATTCGGTGGAAAATCGAGCAGCAAAAGCTCGAAAAAAACTCTGGCCACCAGCTGACCGCCGCGACACGGTCAAATAAAGCCGTGACACGGCGAGGCCGTCCCGTGTCACGGTGAGCTTAAGAGGAGACGGAGCTCCGGTGACTATGACGGCAACCTCAGGCGGTAAACAGCAACAGCAGTAGGCAGCAGCGAAAAACAGCAACAGCAAGTCGCGAAAAAAATAAAAAAAAAGAAAGAGGAAGCAAACCGCCGCGACACGGTGGTGAAAGCCGGCCGACGGGAAGAAAAACCGAGCGCCGGTGAGCGGTCGACGAGGCACAGCAAACCAAAAAAAAAAATTTGAGTTGTTTGGATGAGAATCGGACGAGGAAAAGAATGAGCAAAATGGGAAAGTGTTTGGTATTTAAAACATAAAAATCCTGTGCAACGGACCCCGTTCCCACGTAACGGTCAGATTGTTGTGTGGTGCACAAGCTTTGACCGGTCAAAGATGCTTTTTTTACCGTTTTTTCAGCCACTTGATTCCCGCGACACGGGACCCCCTTGTCGTGTCACGGGAAGCAGCTCCGCGTGACGAGGGGCCTTTGCCGTGTCACGGGAATGTTTTTTGTGACACGGCGGTTTTTGTACAGTTATTTGCGAATATTCTGACATTTTGGCTAAGGTTGTACGTTTTTTTTTATTTGCATAAATTGGACTGTTATTTTCGCTGGAATTACGCGGAAAATTGTAATTGATACTTAAAGGGGACTAAAATTACCATTTTACCCCTAGAATGCATCAAAGTCTATTTTTCGGCATTTTAAGCACCTAATATGCTCGGATAATCGACTTAAAATTGTGAATCATCTGCGGCCCACGTTCGGGGATAATCGAACCATCGTACACTTACAAATTTCAGCAATCGTCGGCTTTCCTCAGGCTTGGAAAGCATTATCGGTGGATTTTTCTTTAAGTACAGAAAACCACCAAGTCGGCTTTCCTCAGGCTTGGAAAGCGTTATCGGTGGATTTTTCTTCAAGTATAGAAAACCGCCAAGTCGGCTTTCCTCAGGCTTGGAAACCATTATCGGTGGATTTTTTCTTCAAGTATAGAAAACCGCCAAGTCGGCTTTCCTCAGGCATGGAAAGCGTTATCGATGGATTTTTTCTTCAAGTATAGAAAACCGCCAAATTCCTTTGTCGGCTTTCCTTAAGTATGGAAGGCATTATCGGTGAAATTCTTCAAGCATGACACCAAATTCATACGTCGACTTTACTCAAGCATGGAAAGTGTCATCCGGTAGGTTTCTTCAGCCTTAGAAAACTACCAAATTCTTCAGTCGGTTTTCCTCAAGCATGGAAAGCGTTTCAACAAATGTCACTCGGTGGATTCCTTCAAGCTTAGGAAGCTACCAAATCCGTTTGTCACCAATACACTGGTGTCAGATACGTATTCTATCCTTTTACTCTTTTATCTGTAGAACTAACATTTTTCTGCAGGTATCGGCGTATACAGTGCGATTTAGGATCGCAGAATGTCTTAAATCATTCTCCGTCCCTATCGGTTACTTTGACTATCGTTTTCGAAACTGACGTTTCTACAAACTCAGTCAAAGTGGGGGCTTCTGTAGACATCTAAAAATGTCTCCCCAAAACCAAACCCGATGATGAACAACCTATACCCTGACTTTGCTGTGTAAACACCGTTCACAGTTTCACCCCATAGAATCTCATCATCCATCTCCTAGTTCGGGTGGATCGAAAGGATGTGCTTTACATCTTCTGTTTTGAAGAGCTTCCAAATTACCCCCATTTTCCATTCACCTCTCTCGTTCATCAAATCAGAGACTTTCCCATACACACTCCTGTCCTCCTCACTGACCCCCTCTTTAAAGCACACCTTCCCAGCAGTAGTCCACCTATCCCCCTCAATGGTCACTTCACTACCCCTTCCTACCTTGTACCAAAAGCCCTCTTTCATTTTTGCTGCTGTTTTAGACATTCCTTTAAAAGCCCAAGAGCATCAACCCAGGCACCTATTCCTGGAACCCTTCTCAATTAGAGAGACCATATCTACCAACAATGAGTCTGCTCATCAACGTATTCCTATTGTCATGAACTTTCCAAGCCTGTTTGAGCACCATTGCTTGTTTAAGTTTTTGCACATTTCTCAAACCAAGACCACCCTCCGATTTATGTCTTTCCAACACCTCTCTCTTCCTCCAGTATATAGGTCTCTTATCCTTCACTCCTTCCCAGAATAACTTCAGACACATAGAGCTAATTTTCCCCAAGATCTTCCTTGGTAACAGGTAAAGAGCTAAGATGTGCGTTGCTATAGCCACAAGGACTGAATTAATCAAAAGGAGCCTCCAAGCCTGAGATAGAGCATCAAACTTCCACGACTAAATTTTATTCGAGATCTTCTCCACCAGATATTCGAATTGGGACTAACTTTTTCCATCCACATCCATAGGGCATCCTAAGTAAGCTCCAAGCGAGCATTTGCTTGCCATTCCTAAGGTTTTCCTGAGGATTCTCACAAATGTGGAGGGAGTGTTCGGGCTAAACATGACAAATGATTTCTTTGCACTGACCACCTCTCTTGATACAACACAAAACTCATCCTGAGCCTTCCTCAAATCCCTGCATACTTCCATACTTGGCTTGAAAAATAGGAGCGCATCATCAACAAGAAATAAGTGTGAAATGGCTGGGCATCTTCTACCAGCTTTGATACATGTGATCCTCCCCTGGCCCTTCACCCATTCTAGCTTCCTTGACAAGATCTCCATGCACAAGATGAATAGATAGGGGGAAAGAGGATCTCCTTGACGTAAGCCTGCCCTCAGATAAAACCATTATGTCTGATCACCATTCACAAGAACTGCATAACTGACTGTCTTGATGCATTGGCTAATCCAATGTATCCAATTCTCCGAAAAATTCATTGCTCTTAGGATGTCAATGATAAAATCCCATCTCACCCTATCGTAGGCTTTATTCAGATCTACCTTAATCACCCCTACAAAATTCCCATCTTTCTTCCTCCTGCTTTTAACATACTGAATAAGCTCATAGCCCATTAAAGCACTATCAGTCATCAACCTCCCTGGAACAAAAGCATTTTGAAATTCGCCAACTAAATCCTGCAGAATAGTCTTCAATATGTTCACCAAACACTTTGAAATCACTTTGTATATGGTGTTACAAAGCCCAATCGGTCTGAACAACTTCCCTTTGTTGGCATTTTCCTCCTTCGGGACCAGGCAAATGAACGTTTTATTCCATTCTTTCAGTAATTACCCTCTAGTAAAAAAGCTATTTAATGCCAAGTAAATATCTTCACCCATTATATTCCAACATTTTTAGAAAACTACAGGAGGACATCCATCTGGTCCTGGCTCATAGGTTTCATATCAAAGACCGCCTTTTTCACATCCTCCCTGGTGAATTCCCCCTCTAGGATGGAAAGATGAGACTGAGAGAGTTGAGGTAGGTGTTGCAACCAATTTGCACTTAAAGCTGGAAGGCCCTCCCTGTCACCCGAGTTCTGCTGCTTTCCTTCTCCCTAGTAGATACTCTTGAAATGGCCAACAAATTCTTGTTTAATCCTTGCTTGATCTGCACACCAATCTTGACCCTCCAATTGCAAAGCTCTAATTTAATTCTTCAATTTTCTCCCTTTGACTGCTCTGTAGAAGAAAGAAGTTGACCTATCCCCTAGGTGATCCCATTTACCTTTTGCCCTTTGCCTCTAGAACGCGCTTTTGATTTCCACTTCCTCCTCCAACTGCTTCCTCAAACTCTTCTCTTGCTCTACACCGTCCCTTGTCATATCGTTCGATTAAAGGCTCGCCAATGAATCACTAATCTGCTCCCAGTTAATTTTTTGCTTATCTCTGAAATTCAAGCACCAGGTTCTTAACTCACCACAAACTGCTTTGATTCTCTGCTGGAGAGAGTACATTCTTGAGCCTCTAAATTTCTTTTTCCAAGCACCGCCAGCGATTACCTGATGAGCTTCCAAAAAATTCAAATCCCACGCTTCCATCTTATATGGTCTTCTAACTCGGGAAATTTTAGACGGATTTGAATCGAAAAGGATTGGCCCATGATATGAGATGAATATGGGGAAATTCCAAACAATAGATTCCGGGCAAAGGTCCTTGTAAGCCACATTACAATATGCCCTATCCAAACGCTCCAAAATATTTTGCTCGCCCATTCTGTTATTGGTCCAAGTGAAGTTCACCCCGTTATAAGAGATATCCATAAGACCACGGTGGACTCTCTGACGAGGGTTAAATCGGTCGCTACAATCTAACTCTCAATCAAACAATACTTATACGAACACCCTATAACCAAGTACAATGGCAAATAAAGGTTCGGTCCACGAGGAACGAGAGTAATTGCAAATCAATCTTAAACCTAAGCTAGTTCGAAATCAATGGAAAATGGTGTTCTAAAATACTACTAATAAGATGGAATAAATCAATAAACTAAGACACTAGGGAGAACGGGAATTCACCAAACCATCGGTAACTACGCAACAAGGAATCACAGAGACAAACGGGATATGCAAAGACTATATGTCTGATCAATATCATGTGATAGGAAGACAACGGGCAATACTAAGCTTGGATTTCTCATGCACTTAACATTACTCGATACATAATCAAACCACATTCAATAATGAAATACTCAATTCACAATATCTTGTTCAAATCAAGGATATCATGCAATCAAATTCAAGATTCTAGGTTAGCTACTCCTATTATAATGAATTAACATGCAATCGCATATAATCAATTTAATCACAATTCATTTATCAAAATCAATCCTCAATTACATAGATTACCTAGGCCGGGTTTCATCCCGAAACCCTAGCTAGGAGACTACTCACACATATTCATAATCAAAGCAATAATGAATTCCAAAAGCATAATAGATATAAACATGAATTCTGATTAAGGAATAATAAAGCTTGATTAATAAACAAGAATGAATAATACCAATTGTATTGATGCGAATCAATGGAAAAGTTCAGAACTTTGATATCCGTCGTCAATGAATAATACAAAGAATCTTCGCAAATCTTGCTTCAAATCAATCCAAGAAAACTAAAATCGCTAGAAAATTCTCTAAGAAAACTAATGAATCTCTAATACTAAGAACGTTCTCCAATAACTCTCTACAAAGGCTCTCAAAACTATCTCTAAAACTATCCTCGGAATCCTCTTAAAGTTGGGTCTTATATACGTCTTCTAATGCGGAGAAGTCAAGCGCGCAGTTAACCCTAGATCAGCACGACCGTGCTGTATTTGGCACGGCCGTGCTAGCTTGTCAGTAAGTAAACCGGGTTTCTTCTTCAAATTGGCACGGCCGTGCTATATATGGCACGGCCGTGCAGCTTCCTGGCACGGCCGTGCTAAAAATGACACGGTCGTGCTGAATATGCTCTAGCACGGGGCTCATACTGAAGCTGACACGGGCACGGGCAACATCTGGCACGGCCGTGCTAATGGCCTGCACGGCCGTGCTGGTGCGTGGATACTGACACGGCCGTGCTATAGGCTTGCACGGCCGTGCTGCCTTGCCTGGGGTTGCTTTCTTATAGGCCAGCACGGGTGTGCCTATGGTAACACGGCCGTGCTGCCTGTGCTATGTAATCAATGCACGACACTTGAACTTCCTTAACTCCTCGGACTCCGGTCAAGGCTAGATCGGTTACGCATCAAGGGCTCGGGATCCGATTAAACTCGGTTGATATTACCTGAAAACACATCAAAAACAAACTGAAAACCCGTGAAGCACGTAATATGGGGAACGTAAGCATAACAAGGTAATAATCGGCCAAAGCGGCCCCAAATACATCCAAAATCATCCTAAAATATGCTCTAAAGCGCGCCCTAAAGTGCGCTTGTCAAAACCCCCCAAGCTACACTTTTGCTAGTCCTCGAGCAAAAACCAAGGGAAACACACACAAGATCAAATAAACTATGCCATTGCGAACAAATCAAATTAAGCACGGAATGAAATCAATGGATCCTACTTAGAACAACCATGCACGGAAGGAAAACTCACTCAAACAAGCAACGAGACACACAATCCAAGATATCGTTGATCAAAATGCGAACAAGACCTAAACCAAGCATAGAGAACAAAGAAATCATGCTTCCCTCTAAACCCGACCAAATCGGCCACGTCCTCCCCTTTTGCTTCAAATCACCACCCTAATTGGCCCCTCGTGATTCCTCGAAGGAACCGGAAGAAGTGATGTTTTGAGGAAATAACAAAGGTATCCCAACATCTCGATTACGCATAATCTTTCCATAGGGTTGAAAGGTATCTCCCTCCACCGTTTGAGAACCGAACACCTCTAAAGTTTAAGGGTCTTAAAAGGGTTGTAATGTATTGGCAATGGGTAAGGTAGGTCAAAAACAATAGTTCAAAAGATGTAATTCACTTTCCACAATCTCATTGATTCACATTCTTACACATCCCAAATTATCCATATAATACACACTCAAATGACCTCTTTCAAACTTCAAAACTTTATTTATGTGTCCTTGCCTTTTTCACAATTCGGACGGCTTTTCTCTTCTTTTTTTTTTTCTTTTTTTTTATTGATGGCAAAATGACTTTCACATTACATATTTACAATTAGGCTCACTTTCACACCTGCTCAAACCAACTATCAAACTTTATTTCTTGATTAGTAAACAATAAGCTCAACAAACCTATCTAGGTAAACGCTTCACAACTAAGGGTTGGTAAAACATTGGCCATCGGGTTTGTAACACGGTTAACCAAGAATGGAATTAAAGCTCAACATGGTTAGCAAGTAAGATGATGTAAAAAGAAAATCAATTTGTAACAAAACAAAAGGAACAAAATAAGAAAAATGAAAAAGGTGCCCTCTTCCTCCCTTAAAAGTGTCAAGTCGGTCTCGGGAGCTACTAGTCAACACAAAGATCGAAAAATGCGTAATCAAGGATCCAAATATGCCACTCAACAAGAATGATGAAGGCTAGAACAAATAAACCTCACGGGATCTAACAAATAAAGCAACTACCAATCAAGGGGGTCAAATCCACAACCGGGAAGCGACTCCATCTTACCACAGCCCAAAGGCATAGAGTTTAACATGACAAAAGTTTTCTATTTCTACCCTTCGCCTAGACTCGTCCACATTGATCAACAATAGACTCGAACTGTGTATTCATCACTGGCTTAAGTGGAAATAGACATTCCATACACATTCATTCACATTTCGAATCCAACATGAACAATATTCCAAAATTTTGCAATTAGACAAGTTTATTATGATCCAAAAACATAGGAAAAGACTACGAGGCATATCATATAAGCTAAACCACACATCCTCATAGCAGAAGCTTTTCCTATCTAACACAAACATATGTACAACTAAGCCAACTGAATAAGTTGAAAGGCACATAACGAGGCATAAAAATCACATAAAATCCCAATCGACAAACAAGTGATCGAATGATATCAACATCAACGATCCCAGGTTCCTTAGAACCGATCAAACATCCTCGAACCATTCAACTTCTTCCTAAACTAAACTATCCTAAGCACACAAAAAAAGAAAAGATCTCACCAAATTTGCTTCCCGGGAGCTCCAATTAACGACCATAGCATCGTTCTTCAAACTCGTGCCGCGTCTCGAATGTTCCCAATCTGCAAAAAGGAAAGACATACTAGCAAACAAGTTAAGGTTAGTCTAGGAAAGCAGTAAATCTTTTTATTTTATTTTTTTTATTTTTTATTTATTTTAGAATGAATACAAGTAAGACCCCCCCCCCCCCAAGCTAGAATCAAACATTGTCCTCAATGTTTATACATCAAGGACTTACAATAGTAAGGAGAGGGAGGTAACTAAAGGGAAAGGGAAAGGGATCACGAGCTAGGCCCGCCCGGGCCATAAGGGAAACAGGAGGCCATATCATCAACACTCCTCTTCAGGTCTCTGAAGGCGGAGGTCATATCCTCGTTCGACCGGCGCAAATCGCTACCTCGAGCTTCAAATCTTCCATTCCTTGGCGGAGCCAGGCGAAGTCTTGCGCCGGGATCTGCTGGGCCGCATCCGGGCCACCTTCCTCGTCATCATCATCATCATCAGCATCGTCACCTCCTTGGCCCCCGTGGGCCTGCTCATCCCCCTGGTGAGGCTGGGGATTGCGGTCTACATACTCCGTGCCTCCGTCCTCGTGCCAGGCGAAGTCGGGGTCGAAGATCCAGTTGTCTTTGTTGTAAACCACCGTCCTCTCCGGATCAGGCAAGTAGGCGTATGGCTTGCCTGCTACGAGCCACAAATAGCAATCCGGCTGGGATGTCCCTTCAAGCCACTGCATGGCTCTCAAGGTGCGCATAGCAAGCCTCGTAGTGCCTGGGATAGCCTGCAATTCAGAAAAATCAATCCCATTATATTGCGCAAGAATGGTGATCATGCCACCGATAGTAATATCACCCCTACCCCGGGCTACACCGTCGAGGTGGTCTAGTAACCACGCTCCCATGTCTAGACGCCCGTCCCCACGGGTGAGGTGCCAAATAAACTGTAACTCCCTAATGGAGACTACACCTGAACTATCTCCTCTAGCAAAGATAGTACAGGAGAAGGTCCTGTGGGACAACCGAAAGGCGGGATTGACGATGGAAGTCGCCTTATCCCTACGGGGATCTCTATACATTTTCCCCGTGATTTGCCGCCAAAACAACCCGGAGTTGTAGTGTTTTGAGTGGCCATCCTTAGGACCATATTTCAGGTCGGATGTCCACCCAAAGGCGGCATTAACTTGGGCCACCGACATTTGAATGGTGCCCGAGTTCATTAGTTGAAAGGACAAGTACCGGGGTGAGTTATTCTCATCCCGATGCACGTACAAAGAAGACAAAAATTCGAGGGTAAGCCTCTTGTATGTGAGAGCATGCATGGTAAGGAAAGAATCAAAGTTGGTAAATGAAAATAGTTGAACCATGTCGCTTTCGATCCCTAGAGCCCTAGCGGCTAAAGGGTCGTAGAACTTGGTAGGCCGGATCGGTCGGTGGGATAATCCTACAAATTTGTCCAAAAAGGACGGGTTATTAAAAACAATACCCATGGTGTCCACCGTGGGTGGAACCATGGATGAGGATGCATCGTCCCGACCCGGTCTCCTAGTCGATGTCTTTCTTCTAGGCATGTTTGATTCAAGAAATTAAGCACAATATACCAATTAACAAGCAAGAAACTATCCTAGCATGCAATGTACTACCCTAACACTACTAGTTCACCCAAACTTGCAACAATAAAGCACAATTCAACAACAAATATTCAATAAAACGAATGAAATTGGACAAAAATTGCGAAAATCAATGAGTTTAAGAACGAATTCACCGAGGACTCCACGAAGTGGAGTTGTGGCGAGCTCAAAGAGGGCCGAATTTTGCGTCCAATCACTTGAAAAATGCTCCAATGCAAGGAGGGTGCCGAGATCTTGAAAGAAGAATATGAGGTATTAGGGTTTGATTTGAGGAATTGAGGGAGGAGGTTGGGGGTTTGGGTTAGTTTAGAGAGAAAAAGGGTAGGAGAGTTGGAGAATAATGAGAGAGTGTGAGTGAAATCGTGTTTAAAAAAACACGAAAAACTATCCGGAACCCGCGCTGCACGGCTGTGCTATAACTGGCACGGCCGTGCTGAGGTTTGGCACGGCCGTGCCGAATTTGGCACGACCGTGTTGGCTTGGCAGGATTTTTACGAAATTGAATTTCAGATGGCACGACCGTGCTATAACTGGCACGGCCGTGCTGAGGTTTGGCACGGCCGTGCCGAATTTGGCACGGCCGTGTTGGCTTGGCAGGCTTTTTGCGAAATTGAATTTCAGATGGCACGACCGTGTTAAAATTAGCACGGCCGTGCTAGTACTTGACACGGCCGTGCTGAAAATGGCATGGCCGTGCTAGAATGTCAGTGGGCTTTTGAGGTTTGGCACGGCCGTGCAGAATTTGGCACGACCGTGCTGGATTCTGGCACGGCCGTGCTGTCTGATGGCACGGCCGTGCTGTCTGCTGCAGTCTGCAGGTTTTCTTTTCCTTCAAGGCACTCATCACTCTCTTCATTCCGGCTTCTAACAAATCTTCTACCTGCACAAAAACACACAATAGCACACAAAACTCACACAAATTAGGAGCTAAACCAACTACAAAACAAAAGAAACTACTCTAGTAAAAGCAAGAAAATCGGGTTGCCTCCCGGAAGCGCTAAGTTTAACGTCGATAGCTTGACGTGGTCACATTCAACTCTTGTGACCGCATTCGAACACATCTATCACACCAACATGGGCTCCCTCATAGTATGTCTTCAACCTTTGCCCATTAACCACGAAGGATTGCAACCCACTAGAATCATAAAGCTCAACCGCACCAGAAGGGAAAACATCTTTGACAGTGAATGGACTCCTCCATCTTGACATCAACTTACCGGGGAAGAGCTTCATCCTAGAGTTATATAAGAGGACTTTGTCACCAACATTGAACACCTTCCGCTCTATTTTCCGGTCATGGAACTCCTTAGATCGGGACTTGTATAGGTTTGCACTGTCATATGCGTCCATCCGAAGCTCCTCCAATTCATGAAGGTCCAGCATCCGTTGCTCTCCCGCGCTTGCTAGATCAAAATTTATCTTCTTGATAGCCCATTGAGCGCGGTGCTCTAGTTCGACCGGGAGGTGACATGCTTTCCCGTAGATCAAGCGGTATGGGGTGGTGCCTATTGGGGTCTTGAAAGCAGTCCGGTATGCCCAAAGTGCATCATCACGCTTATCGGACCAATCTTTCCTATTCTTCGCCATTGTCTTCTCAAGGATGGACTTTATCTGTCGATTGGAGACTTCCGCTTGCCCACTAGATTGAGGGTGATAGGTTGTCCCGAACCTTTGATGTACTCCATTCTTTCGAAGCATCCTTTGAAAGGCCCCATGCACAAAGTGTGACCCGTTGTCACTTATAACCGCCCTAGGAACCCCGAACCTTGGAAATATAATCTTCTTGAAGAGTTTCACCCCCACCTTGTGATCATTTGTGGGGAGACAATTGCTTCCACCCACTTAGACACGTAATCCACAGCCACAAGTATGTATTGGTTCCCACGGGAGGAAGGGAAGGGTCCCATAAAGTCAATGCCCCACACATCAAAGATCTCAAGTTCAAGTATGGGTTTTTGAGGCATTTCATTCTTCTTGGAAATGTTTCCACTCCGTTGGCAAGCATCGCAAGTCTTTACAAATGCCCACGCGTCCCTAAAGATATGGGGCCACCATAGCCCACATTGCAAAACCTTTTGGGCTGTCTTATTAGCCCCCATGTGACCTCCGCAAGGGTCGGAGTGGCACATTTTCAGCACACTATGAACTTCTTCCTCCGGAACGCACCTTCTTAGGAGACCATCTACACCTCTCTTGAACAAAATTGGATCATCCCATATGTAATGCCTTGCATCTCTCCTAATCTTCTTCCGTTGGTTCTTTGAGTAATCGGGGGGGAAACTCCTCACAAGCCAAGTAGTTTACCAAATCCGCAAACCATGGTAGAATCTTCTCCTTGAGGAGGTATAAAACATCATCCTTCAACTCATCACAAATGGGCAGCCCATCATCTTCTTGTTGCTCCCTCTCCATGCACGAAAGGTGATCCGCAACCACATTCTCGGCTCCCTTCTTGTCCCGGATCTCCACATGAAATTGTTGTAAAGAGAGGACCCATCGGAGGAGGCGTGGTTTGGATTCCTTCTTCGAAATTAGGTACTTGATGGCAGCATGGTCGGTATAAACAATCGTTTTGGAACCAATGAGGTAGTCCCAAAATTTCTCAAATGCATGAACAATGGCTAGGAACTCTTTCTCTGTAGTGGTGTAGTTCCTTTGTGCTTCATTTAAGGTCTTGGACATGTAATAGATCACGTGAACCCTCTTCTCAACTCGTTTCCCAAGAACACCTCCAATAGCCGTATCACTAGCATCGCACATCAACTCAAAAGGTAGATCCCACCGTGGTCCTTGCACAATCGGTGCCGAAATCAAAGCTTTCTTAAGTGTGTTAAAAGCTTGTAGGCACTCTTTGTCGAACTTGAAGTCCACTTCCTTTTGCAATAAGGCAGTCAAAGGCTTGGCTATAAGAGAGTAATCTTTTATGAATCGCCGGTAGAACCCCGCATGCCCTAGGAATTGTCTTACCCCTTTTGCATTGACCGGTGGTGGTAGCTTTGCTATAACTTCAACCTTTGCTTTGTCCACCTCTATGCCTGCATTTGAGATCTTGTGACCGAGGACAATACCTTCTTCAACCATGGAGTGACACTTCTCCCAGTTCAGGACTAAATTCACTCTCTCACACCGTTGTAGGCACTTCCCCAAGTTCACTAGGCAATCATCAAAGGAGGCTCCCCCAACAGAAAAATCGTCCATGAAAACCTCCATCTCGGCCTCCAACATGTCCCCAAAAATGCTCATCATACACCGTTGAAAGGTGCCCGGTGCATTGCAAAGTCCAAAAGGCATTCTCCTGTAGGCAAAAGTACCATATGGACTAGTAAAAGTCGTCTTCTCTTGGTCATCCGGGTTTAGAGGTATTTGGAAAAACCCCGAATAACCGTCAAGAAAGCAATAATACTTGTGCCTAGTTAGTCTTTTGAGCATTTGATCAATAAAAGGGAGGGGAAAATGGTCCTTTTTGGTAGATGCGTTTAGACGTCTATAGTCTATGCACATCCGCCAGCCGGTCACCGTTCTAGTTGAGATGAGCTCACCATTCTCATTCTCAACTACAGTCATTCCCCCCTTCTTAGGGACAACATGCACAGGGGAAACCCATCTAGAGCTTGAAATGGGGAAGATGATACCTGCATCAAGAAGTTTGGTGATCTCTTTCTTCACCACCTCCCCCATTTTGGTCCCTTTGTTTCCTGTTTCCCCACTGGTTTTGCTGTTGGTAGTCAGAATTATTACCCTGTTGATTATAATTGTTCCCTCTTTGATTAGGTGGTAAATATCTGTTATTGTCATTCCTAGGTCTATTATCATAAGACAAGGCATTGACTTGTTCATTATCACACTCATTACCATCATTATAGTTGGATTGAAATTGGGAATCTACGTTACAGGCAGAGGTATCATGGTCATAAGACCCACAGTTTTCACAGAATATACATCCAGCAGGCATATTATTAGAGTTAGAGTGCATACCTGCTCCCTTAGAATAGGATGGAAGATTTTGATGCGGTGGATCGTTGAGCTTCTCTTTGATAATTGACATTTCCTTACCTAGATTTACAATTTGCGATGTCAAATTCCCGATTGCATTAAGATGGTCTACCGAATAGACCGCTCCTCCACTCTTGCTCATGGCCTCTCGCTCTCCATCTTGCCAATCCATGTGGTGTCGTACCATATCTTCTATGATATCAATGACTTCTTCTTCGGTTTTGTTCATAATGGGGCCACCTGCTCCCGCATCCAAACTGGTCTTCCCTTGAGGACTCAATCCTCCATAGAAAATCTGTAAAACTTGATATGTTGGGATTCCGTGGTGTGGGCACTCTCTTTGATACTCCTTGTACCTTTCCCATGCTTCGTAGATTGACTCCCCACTCCTTTGCCGAAATCCCTGGATCAAAGCTCTAGCATCGGCCGTCTTCTTTTGGGAATAAAATCTTCCCAAGAATGCTGTCGTGACATCATCCCAAGTGTGTAGAGAGTTCGGCTTCACCTCCTTCTCTAACCATTCGAGAGCTCTCCCAATAAGTAAAAAGGGGAAAAGCTTCAATCTCACGAACTCTTGATTCACCCCATTAACCTTGATGGTATTGCAGTACTTCTCAAATTCGTTCAAATGAGCCAAAGGGCTCTCATGCTTGGCACCACTAAACTGCCTTCTCTCGATGAGGGTGATCATAGCCGGCCGGATCTCGAAATCATTGGCCTTAGTAGTGGGTGGAGCAATCCCACTTGAAGCTCTATACGCCCAGGAGTTCCCAACTCCTTAAGGGGTCGTGGTGCTGGCCGATTGGGTTGGCGCGGTATGTCTGCCATTGGAACCTGTTGTGTGTTGTGTTCCTTTCCTTGAGAGTTTGATGACATCAATCGAGATTTACGATTGCTCTTCAAAGTTCTTTCGATTTCTGGATCGAAGGGTATTAATTCTCTCTGTTTAGACCTGCGCATACACACTAACCAAACCAATTAAATAGCAGGGCTACAAGTGTAGCCAAAAGGGAAAAATCTTTTTGTGCTTTTTTATGATGAACTAGACTCAAGAAATTAAAAAACAATTAACAAACACCGTTCCCCGGCAACGGCGCCATTCTGACGAGGGTTAAATTGGTCGCTACAATCTAACTCTCAATCAAACAATACTTATACGAACACCCTATAACCAAGTACAATGGCAAATAAAGGTTCGGTCCACGAGGAACGAGAGTAATTGCAAATCAATCTTAAACCTAAGCTAGTTCGAAATCAATGGAAAATGGTGTTCTAAAATACTACTAATAAGATGGAATAAATCAATAAACTAAGACACTAGGGAGAACGGGAATTCACCAAACCATCGGTAACTACGCAACAAGGAATCACAGAGACAAACGGGATATGCAAAGACTATATGTCTGATCAATATCATGTGATAGGAAGACAACGGGCAATACTAAGCTTGGATTTCTCATGCACTTAACATTACTCGATACATAATCAAACCACATTCAATAATGAAATACTCAATTCACAATATCTTGTTCAAATCAAGGATATCATGCAATCAAATTCAAGATTCTAGGTTAGCTACTCCTATTATAATGAATTAACATGCAATCGCATATAATCAATTTAATCACAATTCATTTATCAAAATCAATCCTCAATTACATAGATTACCTAGGCCGGGTTTCATCCCGAAACCCTAGCTAGGAGACTACTCACACATATTCATAATCAAAGCAATAATGAATTCCAAAAGCATAATAGATATAAACATGAATTCTGATTAAGGAATAATAAAGCTTGATTAATAAACAAGAATGAATAATACCAATTGTATTGATGCGAATCAATGGAAAAGTTCAGAACTTTGATATCCGTCGTCAATGAATAATACAAAGAATCTTCGCAAATCTTGCTTCAAATCAATCCAAGAAAACTAAAATCGCTAGAAAATTCTCTAAGAAAACTAATGAATCTCTAATACTAAGAACGTTCTCCAATAACTCTCTACAATGGCTCTAAAAACTATCTCTAAAACTATCCTCGGAATCCTCTTAAAGTTGGGTCTTATATACGTCTTCTAATGCGGAGAAGTCAAGCGCGCAGTTAACCCTAGATCAGCACGACCGTGCTGTATTTGGCACGGCCATGCTAGCTTGTCAGTAAGTAAACCGGGTTTCTTCTTCAAATTGGCACGGCCGTGCTATATATGGCACGGCCGTGCAGCTTCCTGGCACGGCCGTGCTAAAAATGACACGGCCGTGCTGAATATGCTCTAGCACGGGGCTCATACTGAAGCTGACACGGGCACGGGCAACATCTGGCACGGCCGTGCTAATGGCCTGCACGGCCGTGCTGGTGCGTGGATACTGACACGGTCGTGCTATAGGCTTGCACGGCCGTGCTGCCTTGCCTGGGGTTGCTTGCTTATAGGCCAGCACGGGTGTGCCTATGGTAACACGGCCGTGCTGCCTGTGCTATGTAATCAATGCACGGCACTTGAACTTCCTTAACTCCTCGGACTCCGGTCAAGGCTAGCTCGGTTACGCATCAAGGGCTCGGGATCCGATTAAACTCGGTTGATATTACCTGAAAACACATCAAAAACAAACCGAAAACCCGTGAAGCACGTAATATGGGGAACGTAAGCATAACAAGGTAATAATCGGCCAAAGCGGCCCCAAATACATCCAAAATCATCCTAAAATATGCTCTAAAGCGCGCCCTAAAGTGCGCTTGTCACTCTCCAAAGTGAGAAATCCGATGCTCCTCTGATCTGGGTTGCACCACCTTGCTTCTAAGTACTCCATTCTAACTAGTTGAAGTCCCCAATTAGAAGGTGACTCCCATTGTATGAATCCAGGAAAACACTTAAATCGTTCATAACCCCCCTCCTACATTCTAGATAAGGCGAACCATACACAAAAGAGATATATATAAAGTTGTTAAAATCATCCCACGCTTTACAACAGATAGCGTTGGGTGATGATGAGATTACTTCCAGCTTACATGACCAACAAAGGAATAGACCCCCTGAAGCTTTCGAAGAAGCATCTACCCCAAAAAATTCCTTAAACCCAAGTGATAGAGTATATAACTGTAGACATCTAAAAATGTCTCCCCAAAACCAATCCCAATGATGAACAACCTTTCACCGCCACTATTGGTCGGGTTCAGTATTTAATCCCGAGAGTGCTTAAAAAATCGTATTTGATTAAATTCATATTTTTGAACAGTCCATGGATTAGTCTTGATGGTTGGTAAAAGCATAGTTTCAGCCCAAACTTATTATTTAATTTTAGCCCAAACCTTTTTTTATTTTATTGTTTTATTATTTATTTTTGGCCCAAACCTTTTATTTATTTTTATTTAATTATTTTCTTATTTTAGCCCAAATAATAATAAGTCAGAAAAGGCCCGAAATTATCAATCGGCACTTAAAATGCCAAATAAAATTAGGGTTAAAAATGTATTTAGACGGAAAAAACAGGCTGGAATTTCTCGCGCCACGGCAGGTACCTACCGTGTCATGGGAATCTTTTCCGTCTGACGGTGGGATTTCCCATGACACGGGAAGTCTGCCATGACACGGGAAGTCTGCCGTGACACGGGACATTCCGTGTCTTTTCCGCGTAAACCCTTAACGCGTTTTCTATCCCGTTTTCTGAAAATTTCTCGTGTCACACCAAAAATGTACCGTGACACGGGAAAGTGTGTCGTCTGACGGTGGGACTTCCCGTGTCACAGTACAGTTTGCCGTGTCACGGGATACTTTTTTAGGGTTTTTATCATTTTAGAGTTCCGTGTGCTCCCTCATTACATTTTCCCTATAAATACCCCCTCATTTCTGATGTACGGGGCACCGAGTAATTCTCTGATTTAATTTTCTCTCTTCTCTGCTTTAGCCTAAACACTAGCCTACCCTTTTCTACTTCAAAATTCCTTCTTCAAGTACTCAAAAGAGTCCATACTTTACTCGTGGTTCTATCCTTAAGCCAAGGCGTGAAAGGTAGAACTGTTTGAGGGTTTGGCCCCACATCTACCTTACTTTATTTAGTTTAATTTAATTATTGTTTAATTATTTTCTTGAAGTTACTAACTCGTTTATTATTTTGTAGTTGCAAACAAACAGAATCAAAGTAAGGATCATGCTCCTTTTATTCCTATTGTTTTTCTAACGATTTTATGTTGCTGGAATTGTGATTAAATTGGTGCACGTCATACGAAATTCACAATGTATAACCAAACAATTTAACTCAGTCATCTCTATACATGATACTAAGTTCTCGATCCGTCCTTAAACATGCACCTAAAAGAAAGGTTTCGTAACTTGTACGTACCTTGAGCAAACGAATTGGTATGCCACTTTACTAACTAGAAATCACCTTCAATATAATAAACTCCTCTCCTAAACCAAATAATAACATCTCAATCAATACCCAATCAATCAAATTTACAGCAATACTAACTTACTTTAAAACCTTCAAAATCCAAATCAAATAACACTTTAAAACCTTCCCTTTAGTTAAAATTAAAGGCTTATATATAGTTCTTTAAATTTTCTTCATAAAAACCTTAAAATACACTCTTATACATGAAATTACAGCAAGTTTAAAGTTTAATAAAAATCTAAAACTTATTTTAAAACCCCTAATAATCCCCCTTTTTAATGGGTGATTAAACCCTCTTTATAAAATATCAAAAGTAATACTTAGAAACTATTTCCAGCACTTAAAACTTCAATAAAAACATATATTTATGCTTAATTAACTTTAAACATAATTAATTTTATCAATCAAACTCAAGGATAATATTTTAATTATAAAAAAAACTTTTTTAAAATCAAAAACAGCCTGAAAATAATATTTAGATGCTGAATTTGGCCACGAGAGGGTGGTGCACACTACCAATGGTAGTGATTCTTTCTTAAAACGTTATTTCCACATGAAAAACACTATTTTTTCATCAAAATCGGATGAGTTCAGAACCTGATTGGGATTAAAACGGGATTAATATTAACGAACGGAAATCTAAAAATTAAAACACGAATTTAAGTGTTCAAAATAATCTGGAATTAAGTTAAACTAATCAGTAGTTATAATAACAAAAATTTTAAAACATCATTACTATAAAAGCCCTAAATCAATTGTTCATAAAACCCTAAAATCATGATTTTCAATAATTAAAAACCCTAGGTTATAAAATTTACAAAATCTGAAAATTATTACACTTATAAAATCTGAAATTATAAAGTTTAATCATCAAAATACAATTTGATACTAATTAAATTAATTTCAAGCAATAAAATCAAAACCCATAAATCAATAATTATAATTACACAAATTAATAAAAACAAAGGAGAAAGAAAATAAGACTAACCTTTTTGGGTGGGAAATTTTTGGGGATTCATGGGGTATTTATAGGAGAGAACGTTGTAGGTTAAATAGAAAGATTGGGCCTCATAAAATTAATGGGCCAAATGAATGAAATGGACTAAGCTTTAGTTGTATTGAAAAAAATTATAGAATGAAGGTTCATAAAATAATTTGTACCAAAATAATTTTTGACCCAAATTAATAATTTGAATATTTTGAAATTAAATTACGGAAAATTACAAAACAATATTATAAATAAAATTAAATTTCATTTATAAAATATTTAAAATTACGGGGGATTACATGTTGATTGCTGGATTTGGTCGTAAAGGACATGCCGTGGGAGATATTCCTGGAGTCTGTTTTAAGGTTGTCAAGGTTTCTGGTGTCTCTCTTCTAGCTCTCTTCAAGGAAAAGAAAGAAAAATCCCAGGTCTTAGGTTAAGGTTGTTAATTTAGTCTTCAATTTTGCCTACTCAAATGAAACTTGTACCCTCTTAAATGGAAACTGAACGTCTTTAAAAATGGATACCCTCCCTACTTTGTTTTTGTGCTCTATTCGTCTGTTCAAGATTGATTTTCTCTATTCTTAGTTATTGATTTATTTCAAGTTGGTTTATTTACTTCTCTTTCCCATGTCATGAAGGTAGCCGAAATTCTTTTCTACAAGATCACATTTTTTTTATCTTGCACATCTATACTAAGCCACATGTCACCACAATCACTCATGTCACATGTCACGACAATCACTAATATGCCACATGTCACCTAACTTGACCCTTTCTTTTTAAATTCCCATTTTAATATAAAAACAAAAAATATAAATAATGTTTGAGTCTTTAATCTTTATGCATTCTAAAACTTACAAATTTAAGTAAAAAAAATTTAGTGTTTCATATACCATATAATAATTAAAGTTAAACTAATTAGTGTTCATTACATTAACATAAAATAGTTTTTTTCATCTCCTAAACTTAAACACTTCCTCTGTTTTTTTTTTATACTTGCAACACTTCTCTTTTCACGCTTGTCGATGCATGTTTTGAATCGTTAATATCTTTTATTACCAAAATATGTAAAAAATTATAAATATTAGATATTAATAAAATTGTACAAATCGATACGAATCTAACAAGATCACACATGATTATATTTTTATTTATGTATAAATCGTCAAAGCTAGTCAAAGTGAAAAACATGAATAGTGTAAATGTCAAACTGTTGCAAGTATATAAAAAACGGAGGAAGTATAACGTACATAAAGCAATGTGTCATTTCATGTCCTACAATATCTATGTATATATACCTAACTAAATTCCACAACAACACTGACATTTTTCAAGAAAGATAACCTAAGTAACAACCCATGCATCGAACGGGTCAAAAGGCTAGTTAAACATAAAAAAGAGTCTTTTAGATATGTTGAAATTTGTTTTAATGGCTATTTCACCAAATGCCACTGAGTACTTTAAAAATTCACCAAATGCCATCGGGATTTTCAAAATTCACCAAATGCCACTGACAAACATTATATTGTCATTGTGTGTCATTAATGAGGTATGGCCGTTAACTTTTGGTAGAGGATGAAATCGGTCGTTGGACAATCACCCTAAAACCAAACAATAATTCTACCTAAACCAACCTAAGACAAGTCTAGGGTAAGTAGAGGATCGTATCCACGGGGAATGGGTAAGTACACCGAGAGTATGAAACGGTTGTAATCTAGTTCGGTCACAAATTGGGGGGTTTTGATTAGGTAACTACTATGGAGACAAACACTAGGGGGAAATAGGGATCGACTCCAACCAAACCAATGGACCAAAACAATAGGCAAGCATGAACACAAATTGGGTGATAGAGAGGGCACTCAACATTGCCTTCTTTCGAAGCGACAACACTAAGCATTCCTAAACCAAACTCAACTAACAAGATAGGCCAACCAAGTCTTAACGATGAGAAGTAGACTACTAACTCGGGTTTGTCTTTCGATCGGTCCAAGAAAGCATTAAGGCACAAACAGTTGAGATTACTCACCTAATTGTTGCAACTAATACTACTACGTCATTCAAACAAGGAACCATAATCAAGAGGAATTTAGCATAATCATATAAGAAAAGGCTCACAACTAGACTCCATCTCTCAATGTAAGCATAGAAGTGAATACAGGAGCAATAAGTGGCCATCCAATTACACATGCAATTAACCAATTATTTAACAATCAATCATCAACCCAAAATGAACATGCAAGCACATACATCAATCAACCCATGGCTTGGTTGGGTCTTCACCCAACCCCTAGCTAATTAACTACTCACTAAACATGGTGAAGGACATCAAAATAACAAGTTCCAATTCAAACATTAAATTAACAAGTTCAGAGGAGTAGTAGGAATAAGGTATATTGGACATGCAACAACAATTAAGCAATATTAAGAGAGGAATTAACAATTCAAAGTAAATAAAAACTGAAATTAAAGAGTAAGAGATAGAGGAAAGAGATTACTTAAAATGTTTCAAATTGAGAAATTGTTGAATTCAAGAGAACAATCTTCAATTAATCTACTACAATGATTGAGTTTGAGAAGATCTAAGCTAATTAATGAGGGTTGAGAGAAACTAAGGGCCTGAGAAAACTAAAGGGAAAGAAGATCCGCCCATCTGAAGTCAAACGTTCTATTTATATGCCCAAATATTACATCGTAAAATCCGTCAAAATAGGGCTTCAGAACAGGAGGAGCGCCCGCTCCTCTGTGTGGAGCGCCCGCTCCTCTGTGTGGAGCGCCCGCTCCTGGGCTCTCTGCATGCCCTCTCCTCTTGCAGCAGTTTAGGACAGAATGTAGGAAAACAGGGAGGAGCGCCCGCTCCTTGAAGGCTGCACGCCCGCTCCTATATGTGCAGGGGGAGGCAGAATGTGGCAGTTCAGGTAGGAGCGCCCGCTCCTTATTAGGTGCACGCCTGCTCATGCTTTCCTTTGCTTCCAAAGAGTATTTCTTCATGCTTATGCTATTTAGCCCATTTTTCATTGTACCTACAAGCACGAGCACACACATAAAAAGAAACGGGGAAGCCAAAAGATGCAAATTAGCACAAGAGGAGTTAGAAAAAGGGACTAAAGTAGGGGAAAGAGTACAAAATTGTGTTTAGAAAGCCATGATAAGTGGACAAATAAAACACTTATCAAATTCCCATAAGCTTGCCAATTGCTTGTCCCTAAGCAATTCACTTGGCGCAAAATAAACCAATAGATTAGTCCGCTCAAAGAAAAGCACAAGTAAAGATAAAAGAATCCTTAAGCAATAAAACTCGAGCATGAGGTATATGCCTAAGATCACCTACGGTCATGACTAGCCAAGGCCTAGCAAACCTTCCCGAATTTACTCAACTTTGGTCCATTCAACCAATCTTACTGCGTCCCCAACGCAAAGTTCAAATTCCCCCTAATGGTAGTGTCTCATGACTCCTCGAAGGAGCCGGAAGAAAAATAGACAAAAGAAGGTTTAGAACACTCGACATCTCAATGATAAGTACCCTCTCCATATGCTTGTGAACCAACTCCCTCCACCGACTATGGTTTCAACTACTCTACTAACATTACAAAACTCAAGGATTATGGCACAAAGTTAAGGCATAGAGAAAACTAGAAGTGATTTGCAGTTAAAGTCAAGCTAAGATATATAGCACTAAGAGCAAACCTAAAGAGGTTTCTAACATTGACCCAGATTAAACTACGAATAAACTTGAAACAAAAACGCACCCCCAAGCTTGTTTAATTGCTAGGGTGGTGGATATTCATCACTTCTTTTCTTTCTTTCTTTCTCTATTTTTTTCTTTTTCTTTTTCTTTTTTTTTTATTTTTTATTTTATTTTTTACTTTCAAACTTGGGCATTTACATCACAAACTATTATTTATAATAACTTAAAAATTGAACTAAGGAAACAAGAATGACATGCCTTAACTTTGTGCGAATGAACAATACATAACAACCTTCATAATCACTAAGAGTAGTTTAGGCCGCGATCTTGGGAGTTAGGACTCAAGTTCTCGATCTAGGGACTAAATCAAAGAGGATCCTTGCCACTCATTCAAAATGTAGTAGGCTTGAAAAAAATATTACAACCTCACTTTTGGGAACAATGTGGGATCAATTACTGCCTTTCGGGGTTCGAATTCCTTTGATATGGGCGACACCTTCTTACCACAATCCTAGACTTTTAGTCTCGTACATTCGGTAAGGTTATTCTCACACTAGCCTAACTAGCCAATTCTATGTTCAACCAAGGGCATCTAAACCATGCTCAAAATTTTATTACCAAAAGAAAGCAAATTTTCGTCACATGCAATCCAATATCATCATTGAGGACTATTCTAAAAGCCAAAATGTTTATTTTTTTATTTTTTTTTATTTTTAGAGGTTTAAAGGGACTAAGGGGAAAATATAAACAAGAATATAAGGGAAGGAGTTACCGTTGATCTTGATGTAGTAGTGTCTCTTATATACAAGGTGGTAAAAGAGTAGTGATTAGTAGCAAAGCAAGCAAGGACTATTATGAGTGGATCATACACATAAGAGTTAAACAATCATTCCACAATTCATAAATACACCGTCATTTGCAAAACTAAGGCAATTATATCACAAGCTCACTTGAATTCGTTTTACCATCAAAGACACTAGTCGAATCATCAAGCCAAATGACTACAAGCAAAGATAATATATACAAAGTCTAAACTAATTAAAGGAAACACATTTTTTTTTTTTGAAATAAGAGGGGGGGAGAGGTACTAGCTAAAGAATTTGGATTAAGGGAAGAGGGACTAGCTAAAGAAGATTAGGAGAGGGGAGGAGAAGTGGAGGAGAGGAGAAACTAACTAAAGAATTTAGATTAAGGGCTTTGGATTTTTTTGGGTTTTGGATTTTAGGGAAGGAGAGGAGGCTCATCAACAAATATCATCATCAAAGGTGAAGCACTTAAACCAAACCAAGCTCATCAAAATGCAAACATTCAACCATTAACTAACCAACCAAGATAAACGAAGCATAATCAAATTAAGCACAAAACTAGCAACATCAAATCCCAACTCTATACAAGGCCTAAATACTCCTCCAAGCTAGACATTTAGTCCCCGTTTCAATTAAACAAAATAGGTAATTAAGTAACCTCCCCCAAGCTTGGGATTGGCACCGTCCTCGGTGTCCCAAGAAGTGAAAGGGGCAATGAAACGGTAACTAGAATGTCTAGACCATCTAATTATGTCGGCGTCCCGGCGAATAGTGATAATTGTAGTTAATATCTACATCACTAGAAGTGGCTGGGGCATCTACATAAGGAGGTAGATCATAGTTGGGGCAAGTGCAGTAATGGCCAAAGTCCGGCACACCTTGCTCACCCCAACCACCATCATAGCCGGGTGGAAACCCGTAATGCCCCCTTAGGGGGGGATCGAGTACCTCTGAAGATGAACTATCACCACTAACCTCGGGGACATAGTAATAGCTAGGGTCGCCCCTATAATCAGATCCCCCGGGTTGGGTGTAGTCATAGGGTGGGTAGGAGCGAAGCTCATCAATTGAATGGCACGGGCCTTGCCAAAAAGGGTAGGTGGGTTGACCATTATGCCAACCCGGAACCGGCCCTTGTTGAACGGGTCGGTTGGGATAGTTGAGGTAAGGGGGAAAGTCTCCCCTCTCAACTTGATGTTGGTAGCTTCTTTCCGCTACAAAACTTTGATATTCATTTTGCTTAAGGAGTCTTTGGTTAGTTAAATTCAGTTGGTTGAAAGCATATTCTACATCAAAGAGGGAAGAGGAAGAGGAGGAACCACCTACCCTAGATCGGGGGATGGAGGATGTACTCGCACGATGGGGTATAAGTACATCCTCGTCATTATCGGCCATACCATGTAGGGGCTGCTCACGTGGCACTTGCCACGTGGTCCCCACCGAGCTATTAACCGCCGGGTTTGGGAGAGTGCAATAATGCTTCCCATTGACTTTCCAACTATAGCGAATATTACGGCCCTCAATTTCAGTAAGGAATTTCATATCACTAAGTGCCTTAAGATCAAGCATGTTAGAACCTTGGACCGGGGTCATTTGGTCTAGATAAGACCCAAACCCTAGCTTATTCGCAATAATTGAAATCATTCCCCCGCATCTCATTTCTCCACTCATCTCTCCACTTTCCCTTATTTTGATACATCTTTTGATGAACAAGTATCCCATGTTCACATACCCTTCCACATTTCCTTCGAATCTTGAAGCTAGAAAGAGGCATTTGATCTCCTCTTTAGTTAGCTTCCCTAAGTCTTGTTTAGAAAAACAAGCATAGCTCATGATTCGCATAAAAATTCGAAGGACGGGGTGGATAATGTGGCTAGCATGGCTAGACCGGGTTGTGAAATTGGGATACCCCGCAATGGTATTCCACCACACTTGCTCCTCATAGCTTGAGAAGTAAGTACCATTGGGGTCATAGACTTGGTTGAGGGTGGGCCATTCAAAAATTTCGTTCAATCTCGTCAAAGTTAAGGTTCTTTCGACATTGAACATTCTAAATTTTATCTCACATTCCAATGGCTCATCCTCAAGGCTAATGCGTTTCATAGAAACCGATAAAAGGAATTCAAGAGTTAGGGAAGAAAAGGTTTCTTCCTCAAGGTTCAAGAAGTTTAGCCAACCAAAGTTTTCGGCTACTCTTCTAATTCCATCATCGACCCCTAGAAGTCGCATTGATTGTTGATGATAGAATCGGGTTGGGATAATTTTTCGCTTGGAAAGGTCATCGAATGCCTTTTTAAATCTTTTATCGATTTTTAAGGTTGGTGGTGGGTCAGGGTTTTCTTGTTGTGAAGGGGATGAGGATGATTGAGGTTCACTAGTCTTTCTTTTCTTAATCCCTCCGATGAATTTCTTCATTTTTGGTTTAGAAAAGGCTATTTAAGAATATCACTCAACAACAAACAACTCCACACCACCCTTAACTTCAAACCCTCTTAAAATTCAAGAGTACCTGTTTCACAATACAACCAAAATATATCCCAACACACAATTTTTCAAGACCAATGCACTTCACAATTTCACAAAGGTCAAAATCACAAATTCCCAAAGTCTAAGAAATTTTCGATTATAAATTCAACTATTCTGAAAATCATTCACAAAAATTTTCTAACAACCCTCCATAGACAACAATACTTGCTTAAATTCACCTAATCATGCAACTAGTCACACAAACTAAATGAAATTAGCAAGAATTAAGAAATTTTAAAGAAAGAAGTTGAGTAGAGTAATGGATTATACCAAATAGAGTATGAAAATACTTTAAAACCCTCCAAAACCACTCAAATTTTGCTCCTTCTTCTTCAAGCTTAAACCTTTTACTCTTGTTCTTCAATGGAGGAATTAGGGGTTTTCAAAATTTTGACCAATTTTGTGTATTTTTGTGATTTTTAGAAAGAGAATTGGAAGGGGATGAGAATTTGTGAATTTTTAGTGAAGAAAGTGAAGGATTGATGATGATTTTGATGAGAGAAGGTAGAGAATATGGGGTTTTTAGAGTGATAAAGAGGTGGGTAAAGATGAGAAAGAATATGAATAAGGTGAAATGAGAGGTGAGAAGTGAAAGAGGGTAAAAAGGGATAAGGGGGAAATCCCTTTTTTTTTAACACGGCTGGGACAGGAGCGGGCGTGCATGGTGTGAGGAGCACCCGCTCCTGCCGTTGGAGGCTATACTGATAGTTTTTCGAAGGAAGGAGCGGGCGTGCAGGGTTATAGGAGCGCCCGCTCCTACAGATTTGCCTCGACTCTGCCTCTCTTTTTTTTAATAGTTGATGAGTGGAGCGGGCGTGCAGGGATCTAGGAGCGCCCACTCCTAATCTGGGTTGAAGTTCCTGATCTTGTTGAAGGTGCTGGGAGCGAGCGTGCAAGGTGGTAGGAGCGCCCGCTCCTACTTCTTTACTTTGATTCTGCCTCTTTTTTTTTCAAAACACAAAATTTTTTATTATTTTTTTTTTTTCGAGAGTTGAACATAGGAGCGGGCGTGCAGGTGTATTGGAGCGCCCGCTCCTACTACTTGCTGTAGGTTCTGCCCCAATTGCTGCAGGTAGGAGCGGGCGTGCAGGGTGTTAGGAGCGCCCGCTCCTAAGGTTGCTGGAAGATTGCTTTGTTTGCTGTTAGTAGGAGCGGGCGTGCATTTGGGTAGGAGCGCCCGCTCCTATCTTGAATTTTCGAATCTGCCTTTTTCTGCTATCCTTTTGCAAATTACCTACAACAAAAACAAAACACTAAACTTTTTTTTTCAAAATGTTAAGTGTTAGTTTAAGCTCTTTCATCTCTCTTTTTTTTCTGTATTTTTGAGTAAAAGCAAAAATACTCGGGTTGCCTCCCGGGAGCGCTTCTTTAACGTCACTAGCTTGACGACCTTCCGATCACATTAACCGGAGCCATTGAATTATTTCACCTTGATGGAGTGAACCACACCTTTCTTGTCACCCTCATAATAAATCTTGAGGCGTTGACCATTCACTTTGAATGCTCCGGTGCTCTCACTCCAAACTTCAATTGAGCCATAGGGAAATACCTTTACCACTTGAAAAGGGCCACTCCACCTTGATTTAAGCTTTCCGGGAAAAAGCTTTAACCTTGAGTTGTAGAGAAGAACCTTATCACCTTCCTTGAAGTCCCTCTTGATGATGTATTTGTCATGAAACTCCTTAGACTTTGCCTTGTAAGAGCTTGCATTATCGTATGCATTCATTCTCAATTCCTCTAATTCATGCAAGTCTAGAGTTCTCTTCTCTCCGACACTTTTGAGGTCAAAATTCAAGGCTTTGATTGCCCATTGAGCCTTGTGCTCCAATTCTACGGGCAAATGGCAAGACTTCCCATAGACCAACTTGTAAGGAGTGGTCCCAATGGGAGTCTTAAAAGCCGTACTGTATGCCCATAAGGCATCATCAAGCTTTGCCGCCCAATCCTTCTTACTTCTAGCCACGGTCTTCTCAAGAATGAGCTTGATTTCTCTATTTCAAACCTCTGTTTGGCCGCTTGTCTGAGGATGATAGGACAAACCCACCTTATGGTGAACTCCGTACTTAGCCAATAAAGCCTTGAATGTTCGATGAGCAAAATGAGACCCTCCATCACTTATCACAGCCCGTGGAACGCCAAATCTTGGGAATATGATCTTTTTAAACATCTTCATCACCACCTTGGAGTCATTCTTTGGTGATGAAAGAGCTTCCACCCATTTGGACACATAGTCCACCACTACTAGAATGTAGAGATTACCGTAAGATGAAGGAAAAGGACCCATGCAGTCGATCCCCCAAACATCAAACACCTCCAATTCCAAGATCGGATTTTGAGGCATCTCATTTCTTTTTGATATGTTCCTGGTTCTTTGGCATTTGTCACAAGTCTTCACAAAGACCCATGCATCCTTGAAGAGAGTAGGCCAAAATAACAAACATTGCAACACTTTTGCCGCCGTTTTGTTTGCTCCCATATGACCACCACATTGTGATGAGTGGCACATATGAAGCACACTTTGAATTTCATCGTCGGGAACACATCTTCTCAAAAGATCATCCACCCCTATCTTGTACAAAATAGGATCATCCCATATGTACCTTTTCGACTCATGCTTCAACTTTCTTCTTTGTTGAGGGGTGAACTCCGGTGGAATCGCCTCACAAGACAAGTAGTTCACTATATCGGCATACCAAGGCAACTACTTTGCTTGGATAGAAAAACATCATCTTTGAGCTCATCATTGATTGGAAGTTGATCAACATCTTAATCTCTGATTTCCAACCTTGACAAATGATCCGCTACCGAATTTTCCGTCCCCTTTTTGTCTTTCACTTCTATATCAAAATCTTGCAAAGCAAGCACCCATCTCATCAACCTAGGCTTTGAATGCTTCTTGGACATGAGATATTTGATTGCCGAATGGTCGGTGTAGACAATGGTCTTTGAACCCAAGAGGTAGGAACAGAACTTGTCAAAAGCATAGATTACCGCAAGAAGCTCCTTTTTGGTCGTGGTGTAGTTCTTTTGTGCATCATTCAATGTCATGTTTGCATAGTGGATCACGTGCACCCTTTTTTCTTTCTTTTTCCCCAACACGACACCAACCGTCGTGTCACTTGCATCACACATTAATTCAAAGGGGAGGCTCCAATCCAGAGCTTGCACTATTGGTGCCGAGATCAATGCATTCTTAAACCTATAAAATGCATCTAGACAAGCATTATCAAATACAAAATCACACTCCTTTTGAAGAGGTGTAGTAAGAGGTTTGGCTATTTTAGAGAAGTCCTTGATGAAACGCCGATAGAAACCGGCATGTCCCAAGAAATATCTCACCTCTTTCACATTAGTAGGGGGTGGGAGCTTCTCTATTACATCCACCTTATCCCTATCAACCTCAATCCCCTCATGAGAGATCTTATGGCCAAGAACAATGCCTTCTTGAACCATAAAATGACATTTCTCCCAATTGAGGACAAGGTTGACCTCTTCACACTTTTTCAAACATCGCGTGAGATTAATTAAACAATCATCAAAAGAACTTCCCCCAACCGAGAAGTCATCCATAAAAACTTCCATTTCTTTCTCAATCATATCCGCAAAAATTGCCATCATACATCTTTGAAAGGTAGCGGGGGCATTGCATAAGCCAAATGGCATCCTACGGTAAGCATAGGTGCCATATGGACAAGTGAATGTTGTTTTCTCTTGGTCATCCGGGTGAATTGGGATTTGAAAGAACCTGGAATAACCATCAAGATAACAAAAATACTTGTAAGCCGCTAGCCTTTCCAACATTTGATCAATAAAAGGCAATGGGAAGTGGTCTTTCTTGGTGGATGTGTTTAGCCTACGATAGTCTATACACATCCTCCAACCGGTAATAGTTCTAGTAGGGATGAGTTCACTTTTTTCATTTTTTATAACCGTCATCCCCCCTTTTTAGGGACTACTTGCACCGGTGCCACCCACCTACTATTAGAAATAGGATAAATGATACCGGCGGCAAGTAGTTTAAGAACTTCCTTCTTGACCACTTCAAGCATTGGAGAATTAAGCTTTCTTTGTCTTTCAATTGATGGTTTAGCATCATCCTCCAATGAAATTCGATGCATGCAAAGCGTTGGGCTTATACCTTTCAAATCATCCATTTTATATCCCAAATCTTTGCGATGCATCCTTAATACATTCAATAATTTCGAGGTTTGATCCTCATCCAACGAAGCATTAACAATAACCGGAAAAGTAGAAGATGGACCAAGAAACTCATACCTCAAGTTGGATGGTAGAGGTTTTAGCTCTACACTTGGGCATTCCTTACCATTGTCGTTCATGAGTTGTTTCTTCACTTCTTTTCCAATTACTAGGTTTGCTTCTTCCTTGTCCATGGGGGTGGAGTCAAGAATCTCCTCAATTGGCTCCATCTCCATGTCTTCATTGCAAGACCTATCTTTGCTTTCAAGTTCATACTTAAGAGAATCATTAGTGTTATACAAATGCAATTGTATGGATTCATTAATAACATTCTCAACAATATCAATACTCATACAATCATCCATGTTGGAAGGAAATTTCATAACTTGGTTCAATTTGAATTCAACTTTCTCTTTTCCAACAAGCAAAGACAATTTACCATGTTTCACATCAATAATAGCCCCCGTCGTGGCTAAGAAAGGCCTACCTAGAATTATGGGGACATTCAAGTCCTCATCCATATCAAGCACAATAAAATCCACCGGAATGTAAAGTTTTCCCACCCTAAGGGGGACATCCTCTAATTTTCCCAAAGGCATCTTAACCGAACGATCGGCTAATTGAAGGGAAATGTTGGTGGGCTTTAACCCTCCTAGGCCAAGTCTTTTGCACATAGAAAGGGGAATCAAGCTTATGCTAGCACCAAGATCACATAAAGCACGATCAATTACCATTTCACCAATAGCACATGGAATAGAAAAACTACAAGGATCTTTAAGCTTAGTGAGCAACTTATTTTGAATAATTGCACTACAATTTTCCGGCATATTAATGGTTTCCACAAAGTCAACTTCTCTTTTATTACTCAAAATGTCTTTAAGAAATTTAGCATAAGTTGGCATTTGTTTTATAGCATCGGTGAATGGAATGTTAACATAAAGCTTCCTCAAGACTTCCAAAAACTTAGCAAATTGTTCATTAAGTCTAGACCCGGCAAACCTTCCCGGAAAAGGAAGCTTTGCCACATGTTGTGGGATTTCACTCTCTTTTTTTTTCTTTTTCAACTTCTTTCTTTTTGTTTTTCTCTTCTTTTTCTTCTACTCTCAACTCTCCATGGGGATCACTCATTTCAATCACTCTTTCTTTTGACTTCTCACCTTCTAAGTCATGTTGCATTCCCTTCCCTTGGACTTCCCCCAAGCTTTTCCCACTTCTAGTCACAATGGCATTGGCTTGCTCTCTAGGATCTAGACCTTGACTAGGCAATGAGGTACTAGACTTGCCTTTAAGGGCACTAGCTATTCGGGCCATTTGATTTTCCAACATTTTATTATGGGTTTGCATTTGCTTTAGGCTTTCCTCTAAGTCATTTGTCTTTTTAGTTTGGGTGTTGATGAATTTCTCCATCATGCTTTCTAAATTAGACTTAGGAGGAGGAGGAGCTTGAATTTGAAGTGGTGGTTTAGGAATAGGAGCTAGATTTGGTCTTACACCTCCATTGAAACCGGGTGGGTTGTGAGTGGAAGAGTATTGACCTTTTTGTTGGTACCTATTGTCATTTCTATAATTCCGTTGATTATTAGACACATAGTTACCACCACTACTAGCTTGACCTTGACCTCTAGCTTGCCCTTGGGTTTGGCCACTTCTCCAACCAAAATTGGGGTGATTTTTCCATCCCTCATTATAGGTGTTGGAGTAGGGGTCAAACCTAGGATTAGCATTCACATTATTAACTTGTTCCATAGAAGGGGAACATTGCTCATTCAACAAGGGACACTCCGAAGACATATGGTCTTCACCACCACATACTTCACAAGACACCAATTGCATAGACACATTATCATTTGAAGAGTTAGATGCATGTGAGTTTTGGAGAGGGGAAATGGGAGGGGGAGAAGATTGCATTTGATCAAATTTAGAGGACAAGGCATCTAATTTTGAGCTAAGCATATTAATAGCACTAACCTCATACCTTCCTCCCTTTTTTGTGCAGTTCCTTTCATCATGACTCCAATCGGTGTAATTTTGCACCACCTCTTCGATGATTTTGAGTGCTTCCAATGATGGCTTGTTCATGAGAGGACCACCCGATGCTCCATCCAATAGTATGCGATCCGCCCTCAAGAGACCCCTATAGAACCCATGTAATAAGAGCCAATCTTCCATGCCATGATGTGGGCATTGTTTTTGGTAGCTCTTGTATCTCTCCCAAGCATCATAGAGAAACTCATCGGGTTCTTGTTGGAAATTTGATATTTTAGATCTCAACTCCGCCGTTCTTCCAAGAGGTATGAACCTCCCAAGAAATGCCGAAGTTACCTCATTCCAAGTTGTCAATGAGTTCGGAGTCAACCTATCAAGCCAACCACTTGCACTCCCCGTGAGAGAAAATTTAAACATACTTAGAAGGATGTACTCCGGAGTCACCCCGTTAGCCTTCACGGTGCTGCAATACCGCGTAAATTGCTTAAGATGTGCAATGGGATCCTCATGCTTGGCCCCGGAAAATTGATGGCCCTCGATCAAGGTGATAAGGGCGGGCCTTATCTCAAAATTGTTTGCCTCGGTGGTGGGAGTAACAATCCCACTCGCTTCTTGGTATGGTGGAGGGACACCAAACTCTCTCAAAGTTTTATTCGGTTGGGCCATGTCGAATTGGCGGATAGGTGGAGAAGTTGGAGAATTTGTCCTTGGTGATTCTAATGGAATGGTGTCTCCATTAGACTCACTAGAACTAGAGTGATCGGACTCCACTACCACTCGTAGCTCACTTGATGTAGCACCACTAGCTATCGCCCTCTTTTCTCTTCGATTTGCCCTTACCACTGTTTCAAGCTCAAGATTCAACGGCACAAGAGGAAATGTCCTATTGCTGCGTTTGGGCATAAACAAAGAAGACTAGATGGGAGATTAGTAGGTTAGTCAAAGAAAATAAAGAAAAATAAAGCTATACAAATGAACTAGTCTCACATATCTCATAAGTAACTCAATGCTTAACGCCATTCCCCGGCAACGACGCCATTTTGGTAGAGGATGAAATCGGTCGTTGGACAATCACCCTAAAACCAAACAATAATTCTACCTAAACCAACCTAAGACAAGTCTAGGGTAATTAGAGGATCGTATCCACAAGGAATGGGTAAGTACACCGAGAGTATGAAACGGTTGCAATCTAGTTCGGTCACAAATTGGGGGTTTTGATTAGGTAACTACTATGGAGACAAACACTAGGGGGAAATAGGGATCGACTCCAACCAAACCAATGGATCAAAACAATAGGCAAGCATGAACACAAATTTGGTGATAGAGAGGGCACTCAAAATTGCCTTCTTTCGAAGTGACAACACTAAGCATTCCTAAACCAAACTCAACTAACAAGATAGGCCAACCAAGTCTTAACGATGAGAAGTAGACTACTAACTCGGGTTTGTCTTTCGATCGGTCCAAGAAAGCATTAAAGCACAAACAATTGAGATTTCTCACCTAATTGTTGCAACTAATACTACTACGTCATTCACACAAGGAACCATAATCAAGAGGAATTTAGCATAATCATATAAGAAAAGGCTCACAACTAGACTCCATCTCTCAATGTAAGCATAGAAGTGAATACATGAGCAATAAGTGGCCATCCAATTACACATGCAATTAACCAATTCTTTAACAATCAATCATCAACCCAAAATGAACATGCAAGCACATACATCAATCAACCCATGGCTTGGTTGGGTCTTCACCCAACCCCCTAGCTAATTAACTACTCACTAAACATGGTGAAGGACATCAAAATAACAAGTTCCAATTCAAACATTAAATTAACAAGTTGAGAGGAGTAGTAGGAATAAGATAGATTGGACATGCAACAACAATTAAGAAAGATTAAGAGAGGAATTAACAATTCAAAGTAAATATAAACTGAAATTAAAGAGTAAGAGATAGAGGAAAGAGATTACTTAAAATGCTTCAAATTGAGAAATTGTTGAATTCAAGAGAACAATCTTCAATTAATCTACTACAATGATTGAGTTTGAGAAGATCTAAGCTAATTAATGAGGGTTGAGAGAAACTAAGGGCCTGAGAAAACTAAAGGGAAAGAAGATCCGCCCATCTGAAGTCAAACGTTCTATTTATATGCCCAAAAATTACATCGTAAAATCCGTCAAAATCGGGCTTCAGAACAGGAGGAGCGCCCGCTCCAGTAAGTAGGAGCGACCGCTCCTCTGTGTGGAGCGCCCGCTCCTGGGCTCTCTGCATGCCCTCTCCTCTTGCAGCAGTTTGGGGCAGAGTGTAGGAAAACAGGGAGGAGCGCCCGCTCCTATATGTGCAGGGGGAGGCAGAATGTGGCAGTTCAGGTAGGAGCGCTCGCTCCTTATTAGGTGCACGCCCGCTCCTGCTTTCCTTTGCTTCCAAAGAGTATTTCTTCATGCTTATGCTATTTAGCCCATTTTTCATTGTACCTACAAGCACGACCACACACATAAAAAGAAACGGGGAAGCCAAAAGATGCAAATTAGCACAAGAGGAGTTAGAAAAAGAGATTAAAGTAGGGGAAAGAGTACAAAATTGTGTTTAGAAAGCCATGATAAGTGGACAAATAAAACACTTATCAACTTTCCGTCACTATAATTCTTAATTCACCAAATGCCACAGACTATTTTTGATATTTCATGAAATGCCATAAAATATATAAATTATTACACAATATAACTATGACTTAATGAGTTATAACGACTAGATAGTTTCACCTTTTTTGAATTTTTTTGGGGATAAAATAGCCATTACACCCATTTTGTTGTATAAATTTGAATGTATACCTAAATTGTTATGTCATTCCAGTTTTTGAACATTAGAAGTCAACAGTGTTGAATAATTTAGCGATCGAGCGACGGAGCGTATTTTCTAAACCTCACATACGCGCCCGATCAAGTGGTGATGACCTGATCGGGCAGCAATTCAGTGAATTTTACCCTCACTCTCGCTTCGATCGTGTTGCGTTAATGGAGTTTACTACTCCTTGATTTGCTCTTATTACTAGTTTAATTAATTGCAGCACCATTTTCAAAGCAAATAATTAAACACCATGCAATTTGTCTCAAATACTTTAAATTATTCAACACTGTTGACTTCTAATATTCAAAAACTAAAATGGCATAACAGTTTAGCTATGCATTCAAATTTATACAACAAATTGGGTGTCCCGGCTATTTTACCCCAAAAAAATTCAAAAAAGGTGCAACTAACTAGGCGTTATAACTCATTAAGTCATAGTTATATTGTGTAATAATTTATAAATAATGGCATTTCATGAAAAATCAAAAGTAGTCAATGGCATTTGGTGAATTAAGAATTATAGTAACGGATAGTTAACGGTCATACCTCATTAATGACACGCCATGCCAATATAATGTTTGTCAGTGGCATTTGGTGAATTTTAAAAAAACCCGATGATATTTGGTAAATTTTTAAAGGACTCAGTGGCATTTGGTGAAATAGCCTTAAAGATTTGATCATCCCTTTGACCCTTTGTATTAAATCTCACTGTTTAAACATTTGTATAGAACTAGATTAACTGGTAGTCCGAGAGTGGCGAAGTAGGCTAATAGAACTGTGGGCTGTGACTTGCACCAATTGGATTGTCATACGGACATAGTTATTGGGCCTGCCTCCTAAGTCCTAATATTTCAATAGATCTATTGAAGAAACTAGTGCTTAAAATTTAAGTCAAATTTTTCCTTCTTTTTAATAATATTGTAACAATTAGACTTTTGTACTATTCATCACTTTTATTTGATCACATAATATAATTCATATAAGTATTAAATATAGTCATGTTGAATTTTATTAGATTTGTCTTATAAAATATTTTAACAATATCAATTTTTTATACGAGTAATTTTTACTCTAATATATTATATATTAAGCGTATAAATGTGCTTTTGGATGTATAATTTCATTTTTGTTGTAATATTGGAACGGATAAAGTATACAAGTACAAGATAAATTAACAATGTTAATCGTCTAAAAATAAAAATTGTAAAAATTGATATTTTTAACCATAAAACTTAGATAGGTCAATATGTCTATACTTTCCTACCAATATAAAATAACGTAAATAGTCATATGATTGACATAAAATTTGTAGATAGTGTTAGAAGTCAATATATTATAGAGTATAACCCAAAAAAAAAGGAAGCATAACTTATTTATATTAATATTAAAAAAATATTACTCATAAATTTTAAAATAAAAAGAATAAAAGTAAGCATAGTTTACATATTACTCATAGGTTTTAAAATTAATTATTTTTGGTATTTAGAGAGCCACAAGGGCGGGGTGAGAATCGATCCCAAGATCCTAGAATCGGGAAGAAAACTCTAACCACTTGAGCTATCCCTCACTCTCAGGTTTTAAAATTAATCACCAAACGTACGGTTAACTCTTTATAAACTAGCTATATAACTGAATTTGACATACGTTGGCTAAATGCTTAACTAGGCATTTGTATTTAGGTCTGCTTCAAAGTGATGCTAGAAAGTGATGCTTCACCTCTTTTGGTCTGCTTCTAAATGATGCCCTTAGACCTTATTCTTCAACTAATAATTCCTTAAGAATAATTTTCAAGTGATTTGCCACCCAAAACATTATTATATCGTTGAAATCTTGAAATGTTTCGTAATTATTTTATTCATGTGGTTTTATTTTAATGCACGAGGGGCAATATTTAGTCCAGCTAATACAATAAGAATACTAAGCATAATTTTTATGGTATTAGTATCAATTTCGTTTTCATTTATGTTCTTTTAATAAAATGAGAAAAAATTAAAATAAAGATGTGCTATAGTCCTAAAGTCTTGTGCAAGTGCGCTGGTTAAAGCTATTTTTAGTATATCTAGAGAATTAATTAATATGGATTATGCTTTATACAAGGACCTCTACTCTAAATTATTATTTTTTCTTTCCTCATATTCATCAAAATTCTATAAAATTAATTACATGTAAGGAGCAAAATTAGGGTATTATTTCATTTCCATTTATACTCTTTTAATGGAAATAATATGCGTAAAAATAAAAATAAAGATGTGCTATAATCCAAAAGTCACAAGTCATTGTCGTGCACCTAGACTTCAAGGACCTTTTCTCTTGTGCGTTTTAATGTGATTTTCATCTCTAGAGAATTAATTAATACGGAGTATGCTTT
The DNA here is from genome assembly GCF_001683475.1 of Chenopodium quinoa. Classification (NCBI taxonomy): domain Eukaryota; kingdom Viridiplantae; phylum Streptophyta; class Magnoliopsida; order Caryophyllales; family Amaranthaceae; genus Chenopodium; species Chenopodium quinoa. Next base: position 52,381 of record NW_018744681.1, read on the forward strand.
ATACAGGGACCTCTACGGCTCTACCCTACTCTTTACCTTTCTTTTTCTTTCCTCCCATTCATCATAGTTCTAAATGGAAGAAACCAAAAATATGAAACTATTATACAATTGGGGTATCCCTCAAAAATTATTTATCATGAAATTAGATTTTGGATTAAGAAAAATGTTATGTCAAACCAGCCATAACTTTATAATAACTATTACTGTAGTAAAATTGATTGTGAGCTCGAGACATACGGTTTAGTGGAGCTCTCATCAAATACAACTATAAACAAACACTAAATTATTTAGTTTATTATATTGGCATAAATAAAATAATACCAAGTAATTCTATGTTGACCTAAAAAAAGAAAGGAAAATTGTTTTACAAAAATGTATTCATAAATGGGTAGATTATCATTGCAATTTCCAGGATATATAACTTAAATAAGTAACAAATGTTCATACCCCTTTATGGTAACCTTTGGTAGCTGTCAAGAGCCAAATCCAATCAAAATGTATCAAATCACTCCATTAAGTTGTCCCACAAAATAGGAAAACATGTGCAACTTTGTTTTCTTTCATATATTTAGCAAAAATTAGGTCTTAACTTTTTGGGAATAGTTTAGGGATTGCAAACCCTTACTAGAAATTACTTTTGATTTGTGTTAAAGTAGTTAAACACTTCCTTGTAAACAAGATCTGTTATTGTAATGGTAAGTGTACAATGTTATTGGATTATAGAATACATATGAGTGATATGACAAGTTCATTATAAGTCAAAGAATAACAAATCATAATTAATTTCGAAAAAGTAAAATGTTGTCTATAATGGTGTTATACATTACTACTAATCCGTATAATACACGGGGGTAAGTGACTAAAGGGATAAGAATAATTGCAAATTTCTATTCTTTGCTCATCTTATCAAAATCACTATAAATGATTGCATACCACAAAAGGTTTGCTCGATCTAGTGACAAGGAATTTCCTTTGGTAACTTAAAGGTCCCAAGATCTTCCCCTCATCACAATTTATTTATTTATTTATTTATTATTTATTTTTTTTATTTTTTTTTTTTGGGGGGGGGGGAGGGGTTGGTAAGAACTGTCCCGTCGACCCAAAATTTCTTACAAAGCAACACTATCCGAATTAAATTAGCATATTATGCATTTTAAGAGTAGCAAAGAAGGGTAAAGGGATCCTTACACTTAAAGTGCCTAGTGGAGAAATTGAACCCCTCTCCCAACCTTAAGGCTAACGGAAAGGTTCACTCCTTACCACTAGGTCAATATTTTGTAATTAGCTAACTAAATAAATCGAAACCCTATATCTCATACTCCGTAAATAAAAATAAATTCATAAATAAATGTGTAAAATTACAGTAGGAAAAAAATATATATATATACAACTGAAAGCATTTTAAAAATTTGGTAGTTGGAGTGTGATAGTGGATGTAGAATAGTCAGATTGATGATGCTATAGACATTGAAAGCTACTCCTACTTAAAAAAAGTTTAAGGTGTACATTTTTATCCTTGTCTCTTCTAACCTTAAATTAATTTCACATGATCAACGCAATTTAGCTAAAACATTTGTTATCTAATACTATCTAATAAGATTATTATAATGTTAGTCTTCTCTAATCCCATATCAATCATCATAAAGTAGCACTTATTATTTACGACCAAATTTGTCAATATACTAGATATTTTGTTTAACAGCGATCTTAATAGATCATCTAAAAGAATTTAATAAGCATAATAGAAAATTGTGACCTTAATCTTGCTTCTTTATAGTGTTGTTTTATCTATTTAGTGTTACATAAGATTTTGATTGACTTATCAAAGGCTGAGTTTATAGTGGTCCAAATAATTACTCAGGATCTAATAAAATTAAGTTATTGGACCAAGTGGAATTTGTCATTCTGTCAACAACTTGAAATAACTTTTAGGAAAGAAAACTCAAATAGAAAATTCAAGAATCCATTGTCAAATTATTTACACAAGAATGTAAGATACGTCCAAGCGTATGTATATTATACTCATTTAATATTTTTTTGCTTATTTAAATATTATATCTTAAAATAAGCAAAATCGATATCAAATGAGCAAAAAAACTACCCTTCTGTACACCTACATACCAGAGTGTATATAAAAGGTATTGTATTTAATTTATCCGAACTTAAAAGATATTCCAATTTAGAATTATTTGATTTGAAACAATTTGGTACCACTATAATTTTCAATTTTATACTTTGTATATTTTATAAAAAGAATAATAGATTAGTCAAATTTATTATTAGTAAAATCATCATGATTTTAAAAGCTGACAACACTACCTTTTCTAGTTTCTTGATAAAAAAAAATTAAATAAAAAAAAAATTGAATAAAATGAACTAACCCTAATTATAAGTTTATTATGGAGTATTATAAATTAGAAAGAGTAGAAATAGTGTATTTAGGGATTTTGTTTAATTCGTATAGATATTCAATTTCAAATGTCAAAGTTTTATAATATGTATATTTATTGCTGCACAAACATGTTCATTGAGAAAAAAGAAATAAAAATATTGATATTATATTATCAAATACTGTATTAAGAGAAGAGAAAAAGATACTCCCTCCGTGTTTTTTTAATTTTAAGCGTACAGTTTGACCGGCATAAAATTATAGGCAATTTAATTGAATTAAATAAAATATGAGGTTAGTGAGGTAGTTGAAATATTAAAAAAATTGTAAAAGAAATATAGTAGAGTTAATATTTTATTGAAAAGTAATGAATGTGAGTGAAAATATATAATAAAAAATTAGTAGTGGGTTTCGGCGGGGACCATGAGAGGAGAGAGATATAGTATCTTAATGTAACTTTTTGCCAAAAAAGGGAGTGTAACACTTAAAAAAACACGATCAGAAATGAAAAGTGTAACACTTTAAAAAACACGAAGGGAGTAATTTTCCTATGATTCCAGCATACATGAAAATGATTGCCATTACTAACCTTCATTTGGAATTTGAAAAATCTAGTTGCTGCAACTTTTTGTCAATTATATAACTTTTGTGGAATCAAGTCACTAAAATGTTTCAAGCTTTTGTTCTTTGCATCTCCGCATAAATATCATTGATTTAGTGTCGTATCTTATTTAAATGAAAATATCTTTGGTCTTCCCATTAAAAAAAATAAAATAACTTTAATATCTTTTATGTGTAAAATCATCAATTTGCTATATATATAAACAATAGCTCGTTTAAAGAGAGTCTTGAGACTTTTGAATAATACATTATACACATGTCTACGTTGGAAGAGAGTCATTCTATCGTTTCTTATTCTCCACCAAAACTTGATACAAAAAATAATTGAGGTTTTTATTTAGTGGGAAAATTTGGAATCAATGGTCTAATATGTCACTAGAAAATGTGATCCTGAATTGTGCACTATGATAGATTATCAATTATAAAGAGAGTTGTGTATAATTTAAGATACCGTATATAGATGGTCAAAAGAGCATAGTGGGTACTCCGTATGTAAATCAAGAGTAGCCTTAGTTCCTTTGATCCTTTCTTTGTGTTTCATAGTGCTAAATGATCAAACTATGAAAATAAATTGATCCTTTCTTTGTGTTTCATAATGCTAGATGATCAAACTATGAAAATAAATTGATGAAAATCCAAATGATCAAGTGTTAGAAGGTTATATATCAGATTGTGGATGCCTTAGTTAAAGTCTTTAATGTAATGTGATCAAATATGCATATTGTCCTTTGTGGGTGGCACAAAAATATGTTATTATAATTGATAGAGTATAAAACATATTTCTGGGCCTCAACCATCAGCTTAAACTTTTGGTTACACAAGTCATCTATCCTAGGTAGAGGGTACTTATTCTTCACAGTCACATTATTCACTCTCTGTAATCAATACATAGCCTCAAACTTCCATCTTTCTTTTTCACAAATAACACAGGTGCTCCCAAGGTGATGCACTAGGCCTAATGAACCCCTTGTCTAACAACTCCTCCAATTGAGCCTTTAGTTCACTCATCTCAACTGGTGCCATTCTATATGGTGCTTTTGAGATAGGTGCAGCTCCTGGAACTAAGTCAATGGTAAACTCAACTTCCCTCTTAGGTGGCATTCCCGAAATCTCTTCTGGAAAGACATCTAAAAACTCATTCACAATGGGTACATCCTTCATCCTTCTACTCTCACTCATACTCAAATCTTGAAAACAGCAAAAGTACAATGGACATCCCTTATTCACTAGCTTCTTCACCTTCATAGCAGGAATGATCCCAAAACCCTTAGGATTCCCTAACTGTCTATAGGACACTATCTTACCCAACAGATCACTCAGCTTCACCCTCTGCATCTCACAGTCTATCTTGGCCTTGTATAAACTCAGCCAATCCATCCCCAGAATTACATCTAAGTCCCCTAGGTTAAACTTAATAAGGTCTGATGGAAAGATAGCTTCTCCTATTTTCAAAGGCAAGCCTTTGAATATTTTATTACAATGAACAAGTTTGCCCGTAGGCAGACTAACTGACACATCAACATGACTCGATTCAGTTAAGTTTAACTTGCGCACAACAGAAGTAGAAATGAAAGAATAAGCTGCTCCAAAGTCAAATAGAGTGTTGACAGAGACAGAATGGATAGAAAAAGTACCAGTAACTACATCCGAGGACCTCTCAGCTTCTCCCTTGCTCATCATAGACAAGCGGCCGGGAGTGTTGTTTCTTGCCTGATAACCATTGTTGTTGTTGCCTGAGTTGTTGTTGCCTAAGTTGTTGTTGTTGCCGTTGTCAGACTTGTTGTTGTTGTTGCTACCATTCCCAAACTTCCCATTCTGACCATTCCCCCTATTCCCCTGGTTTAGCTTAGTTTTCATCAAATCAAATCATTGTATTAGTGAAATTAAAGAATTATTCTCAAAGTTTGGCAATTTGTATTCAACATTTGAAGCTTCAATTAGTAATTTCTCCAACCTTCTTCCTTTTAATTTCAGATTTTATTTGGTATTTGCATGTTATTTAAATCTTCTTAGTTCTTGGTAATTTGTTATTGGATGATAGTTATTTCAATTGTTAACCACTTTTTCCCAATTATTGAAGTATTTAGAACCCTAATTCTTGATTGCATGTTGATAAACATGAGTTGTGAGTAGTCTTCTTGCTAGGGGTTGGGTGAAGCTCGACCTTTTGGGTTAACTATGCAAATGTGGGAGAAGCATTGATGTTTGTATTGCAATTAAATTGATTATATGAGATTGCTTGTTAGTTCCTCATGATAGGTTTAGCTACCCTTGACTAAGGAGCTTGATAGTATGATATGCCTAATTTGACATGGAAGTGTAAATTGAGTACGTCATTACTTATTGTAATTTGATTATGTATCATCTATTGCTAAACTAATGAGGAATCTAAGTTTAGTAGTGTGAGTTGTTTTCTAATTGCATGAGGTTGATTTTACATATGGTCCTTGCTATATCTTGTCTATTTTACTCCCCGTTTGCCTATTTGCCTTGGTTGAGTGGATCTCATTCCCTAGTATCTTTAATTCATTGATTTAGAACCATAGTTTGTTTGTCTTCTTGACGAACCCCAATTCACCAATTGACTTCGAGTTAGCTTAAGTGTAAAGATCTTTGGCAATCATATCCCGTTCCTTGTGGACCGAACTCTTACTTGTCATTATGCTTTGTTTGTAAGGTGTTTGTTAATAAATGTGTTTGATTGAGTGTGGAATGTACGACCGTTCTAACGCCCATCAAAATGGCGCCGTGGCCGGGGAACGGTGTTGTTGATAGCTAATTGATTACTTGAGTCTAGTTCACCATAAAAAAAAAAATTTCAAAAAGATTGTTTCTTTTTGGCTACACTTGTAGCCTTGGTACTAATTGCGTTTGTTGAGAGTGTATGCGCAGAACTCATAACAGGATCTTTGTACCTTACGATCCCGAGATTGAGCAAACTTATAGAAGGAGAAAAAGAGCCGGTTCTAGGCCGTTTACTACTCCCCCAGCTAGGGAGACCAATTTCGAGGAGGGTCGAGATCAAATGGGTGACGCGGAACCACCACCTCAAAGACCTTTAAAGGAGTTGGGAACTCCGGGAGCTTATAGAGCTTCAAGCGGCATTGCTCCACCCGTTACTCAAGCCAATGACTTCGAGATTCGGCCCGCAATGATTAATTTGATTGAAAGGAGGCAATATAGTGGAGCAAAACATGAGAGCCCTCTTGCACACTTGAACGAGTTCGAAAAATATTGTAACACGATCAAGGTAAATGGGGTAACTCAAGAGTTTGTGAGACTAAAGTTGTTTCCTTTTTCTTTGATAGGAAGAGCTCTTGAATGGCTTGAGAAGGAGGTGAGGCCTAACTCCTTGAGAACTTGGGACGAGGTCACCACGGCTTTCTTAGGAAGATTCTATTCCCAAAAGAAGACGGCCGAGGCAAGAGCTTTGATCCAAGGTTTCCGTCAAAAAGCTAGTGAAACCATTTATGAAGCATGGGAACGATACAAGGAATATCAAAGGGAGTGCCCTCATCATGGCATTCCGTCATATCAAGTGCTTCAAATTTTCTATGGGGGCTTGAGCCCACAAGGAAAGACTAGCTTGGATGCAGGAGCGGGTGGCCCGATTATGAACAAGACGGAGGAGCAAGTCATAGAGATAATTGAGGATGTGGTGAGGCACCACATGCATTGGCAAGAAGGAGAGAGAGATTCTCTAAAAAAGGGAGGAAATGCGGTTTACTCCGTTGATCACCTTAATGCCATCAACAATTTGACCTCCCAAATCGCCAACCTTGGAAAGGAGATGACGTCCATTAAGGCAAAACTAGAGACCTCTAGTTCAACACAAGAGCATCCCTCCCAATCTAAGGGGAGAGGTATGAATTCTAACTCTTCTCCCTCTACTTCTAATAACATGCCTCATGGATGTTTGTTTTGTGAAAATTGTGGGTCTTATGACCATGATACCTCTTCTTGTAATTATGATTTCCAACCCCAACCCCAATACAAAGATGGTAATGAAAATGAAAATGAACAAGTCAATGCCTTGTCTTATGATAATATACATAGGAATGACAATCAAAGATACTTACCACCAAATAGAAGAGAACAAGGGGGGAATTCCTATAACCAAAGAGGAAATGATTACGATTACCATAATCAAAATCAATGGGGAAGTAGGAACCAAAGGGACAAAAATCCCCAAGGTAACTACAACCAACAAGGTGGTTATGGTAACCATAATCATAATAGTCAAGGAAACTATGGGAATCAAGGGCAATTTCACCAAGGGGAAACTCTAATAATCGGAACAATTGGAACAACAATAATAATAGAGGTTCTTCTAATCAAAATACGTCCAATTCGAATGTTAGAGGTAATAGGGCTTCCCAAGACAACCACTATGCACAAGCACCACATAGTAGGTCTAGCTTGGAGGAAATGATGGAAAATCAAAAATTTCGACCGAACTTTTCAAAAGTTTGGTCGAACCTATGCTGGTCCGACCGAACCCCTAGAAAGTTCGGCCGCTCCTGTTCTGGAAATCAAATTAGGCTGAATTCTGGCAGTTTCTGGAAAATCCAAAAGTTCGACCGAACTTTTCAAAAGTTTGGTCGAACTTATTGTGGTCCGACCGAACCTCATAAGGTCCGACCGAACCTTTTTCGAGCTTGCCCAGAATTAATAGGCTTGAGCCGCTGCTTTCTCGCTCTTACTTCATACATTCGGCTCTCTTTCTCTCCCTTCTCTTCTCCTTCTCACCCTAATACTCCATTGTCACCCCTCCTTCAACCTCAAATCTCCATAAAAATCACTCCTATCTTTTTCCCTCCTCACTTCATTAACATCCACTACTCAATTCCTACAATCTCCTTAAATTTTCCCCAATTTCTAGGGTTTGAGTGACTTGAAACTTCTTGATTTCTACTTACTTCCAATCAATTTTGGTATGGTTATTCTAGCTTTCGCAAGCTCATTTCTTCAATTTCTCTTTGTTTTACCATGTTTTACATGTTCAAGTATGATATGTGGTATAATTGATATTGTTAGTCATGGCTTGTTTGATTTAAGTGGTTATTGGGATTTCCTTGTTGTAATTGGTTGGTTGTTGTTAGTAGAACTTGTTTCATGATGAATATGCATGTATGACTTGGGTTTTCATGATTTCAATTTGTTTGCTTGAATGTGTTAATCTTTCACTAGGTTGTTCATGCTACATTTTGATTGAGAAATTCTTGAGTTGGATGGAATTTTGTGACTATTACTCATTGTTCTCGGTTTGATTTCGATGAGTTTTGAGTGGATTTCATGAATTTTAGGGGACATCATGCCCAATTTCGCCTAGGTTTTCTTAGGATTTGCATTCGATTGCCATAGGATTTTTAGCTCATGCCTTGGTTTATAAGTGTCCATTAATGCCTTGAATTGTATTGTTGCTACCGTCTACATCTATTTCACAACTCATGGCTTTTACTCTCATTGTGCACACTTTTTATCTCGACGAGCTTCTTGTGCCTCCTTTTGGCTTGAATCTTCCTAATGTTAATTCTTGGCGATTTTTGTAGATTCACAATGCATCTTTTTTGGCAAAAGCAAGTCCAAGAGGAAGAGGACGGGTGAATCTTCATCGTCAAATTTTCCACCTCCACCCGGCATCTATGATCATGGCATCATCGCTCCAAACAAACACTTTTGGGATGTCTATAAAACCCTCATAGACCGTCCCATACGATCTACAAGGTTCTTCTGCGGGAACACGTTAAGAAAGCTTGGCATCATGGATGAAGTAGTCCGGCTCGCACAAAACTTTGGTTGGGGCGAGTTCATTGACCTCCACGCTCACACCTATGAGCGCGTCACATTGGAGTTCCTTGCTTCCCTCCGCAAGGAAGTCATCGAAGAAGATGATGAAGGGAATGAATCTCAAATTATTCTTCACTTTCGTATGTTCAACGAAGACCATTCCCTAACCGAGAGTGAGCTCAATGAGATCTTCCATTGGCAAGCAACCGGGATGCATCGACCTTCCGATATGACCTCAATGTGTCGCATTCCCTATAATGAACAAGAATGGTGGCAGAGCATCTCCACCAAGCCCGTCTTTCGCACTAACACCGCAAAGGTCAACAACATCATCCATATTGCTTTGAGATACTTTGCCCGGCTCCTTCAGTATGTCGTATTCTTCAAGGCAAACCTCGGCTCTATGGTGAAAGATGAGGTAGCTTGCCTTTACTTGGCCGACAATCCTCAGCGTTTAAAGTTCAAATGCTCCACCACTTTTATCTCGAGATTGTTGGACACTCGAGATGGGCGGCTTGGTGATGAGATACACATGGGGGGCATGATCACCCTCATTGCCCTTTCTTTGAATGGTGGAGCTTACAAGGACCAAATTGATTTGCTCCCCCATGTGCTCCAAAACAAAG
>NW_018744681.1:61906-215565 GCF_001683475.1 Chenopodium quinoa
TTTGATTTCGATGAGTTTTGAGTGGATTTCATGAATTTTAGGGGACATCATGCCCAATTTCGCCTAGGTTTCTTAGGATTTGCATTCGATTGCCATAGGATTTTTTAGCTCATGCCTTGGTTTATAAGTGTCCATTAATGCCTTGAATTGTATTGTTGCTACCGTCTACATCTATTTCACAACTCATGGCTTTTACTCTCATGTGCACACTTTTTATCTCGACGAGCTTCTTGTGCCTCCTTTTGGCTTGAATCTTCCTAATGTTAATTCTTGGCGATTTTTGTAGATTCACAATGCATCTTTTTTGGCAAAAGCAAGTCCAAGAGGAAGAGGACGGGTGAATCTTCATCGTCAAAATTTTCCACCTCCACCCGGCATCTATGATCATGCATCATCGCTCCAAACAAACACTTTTGGATGTCTATAAAACCCTCATAGACCGTCCCATACGATCTACAAGGTTCTTCTGCGGGAACACGTTAAGAAAGCTTGGCATCATGGATGAAGTAGTCCGGCTCGCACAAAACTTTGGTTGGGGCGAGTTCATTGACCTCCACGCTCACAACCTATGAGCGCGTCACATTGGAGTTCCTTGCTTCCCTCCGCAAGGAAGTCATCGAAGAAGATGATGAAGGAATGAATCTCAAATTATTCTTCACTTTCGTATGTTCAACGAAGACCATTCCCTAACCGAGAGTGAGCTCAATGAGATCTTCCATTGGCAAGCAACCGGATGCATCGACCTTCCGATATGACCTCAATGTGTCGCATTCCCTATAATGAACAAGAATGGTGGCAGAGCATCTCCACCAAGCCCGTCTTTCGCACTAACACCGCAAAGGTCAACAACATCATCCATATTGCTTTGAGATACTTTGCCCGGCTCCTTCAGTATGTCGTATTCTTCAAGGCAAACCTCGGCTCTATGGTGAAAGATGAGGTAGCTTGCCTTTACTTGGCCGACAATCCTCAGCGTTTAAAGTTCAAATGCTCCACCACTTTTATCTCGAGATTGTTGGACACTCGAGATGGGCGGCTTGGTGATGAGATACACATGGGGGGCATGATCACCCTCATTGCCCTTTCTTTGAATGGTGGAGCTTACAAGGACCAAATTGATTTGCTCCCCATGTGCTCCAAAACAAAGAAGAAGAGGCCGTCGGCTACCCTCCTTATGCTCTTTCTATTGTTGCTCTCCGCAACCAACGCTTCATCAACTACACCACCCAGAATCGCAAATTTATCCTCTTGGTTGATAATGGAGAAGAATGGTGTGTCCTCCCGGATCCTCCTCACACTTCGGTAGACCCTTCCAACCCGCTAAGGTGGAAGATTGCGCGAAAATTCATCCCCGATGAATTAAGGAAAAATCAAGTCCGCGGTGCAATCCCTCACCGTCAACCGGTCTACCAAGTGGAGCATCCCTTTCCCCCCCCCCCCTAGTGGGGGAGGTGAGACATCTTATTCTTTTTCCTCTTCTCCTTTTGATATGAGTGCCCTGTGTAGTACCCTCGATGGTATTCGTTATGATAATCAGGCTTCTATTGAACAATGGGGTACTACGCAAGGATGAACTATGATAGTCTTGTGCAAGCGAGCGTTCAAACGCCCTATGTTAACTATCCCTACCACCCGCCTCAAGAGGGTCCAGTTCCACATTGGGACCCCTATGACCCTAACAACCCCTCCCCCAACACCTATGCTTATTGGGAAGGTCCTATCGACCCATCCCAACGTGTTGGTACCCCACCATACAACCCTTATCGGCCGGGTGGGTGTGACTACGCCTATGATCCGGCAAGTCCATCAACCCCGAATCCTTTTGATGGTGGTTGGGGTACACAAGGGTGGCCCTATGAGCACTTTAACCAACCTTTCCATCCATTCATGGATCGCCCGGAGTTTGATTTCATGAACCCTCCTAAGGAACGGGAGGATAGAAACCCCCAATGAGGGTTCTCTCCTTCCCTTTTCCCCTCGGACTTTCATGCCTATTCCTTTTGATCGAGACGTGCAAAAGACTAGCGTGGGGGAGGATGTTCCTTTTGGTTGAAGTGTACATAGGAGGGTAGTGTGGTAGGATGGTAGCTTGTGCATATGGAGAACCATCAGGGATAATGAATTTATTGTAGTTAGAGATGATTTTTGGTTGGTAATATTCTTATGATGATGATGTTATGAAGCTTCATTTCAAAAAAAATAAAAAATAAAAATAAAATAAATAAATAAAATTGAAGTTGTTTTTCCCTCTTCTCTCTTGATCCCATAATCCAAATCCCAAAATCCAAATCCCAAAATCCAAATCCCTTAATCCAAATTTTGTAGATAGCTTTTTGTCAATCATTTTCTTTTGTTTATAATTCTAGTCTTTTCCTTTTGTTCACTAACTTTTCTTTGTATAGTTGTAGTGTTTCTTTTCTTTTGGCTCACTTTCCTTGTAGCTTGAAAACGGAAGCACAAAATGATGGAATAAGGAGCAACTCAAGCTCCGGAAACCTTGGTGAGATCGCAATTTTGCCTTGTGTTCTATTTCAAGCAGCATTTGGTGAGATCTTTCCCTACTTTCCTTTATTTTTCTTTGTGTGCATAGTTAGTTTAGACTAGAATGGAGTTGATTGTTCGAGGTTGTTTGCATTTCATTCCACGGAATCTGGTGATCGTTGGTATTGATGCCGAACGATCTTTGTTTGTCGATTGAGAATTATATGTTTACTAGCCTCTTATCTCTCTTGTACTCCTTGCATTAAAAAAAAATAAAAAAAAAAATTCGAAAAATGTGAAAAAATGAAAAAGATTTTCCTTTTTATTCATGGCAAACCACGAAAAGCTTAGTTGTTTCATTTTCATTTCGAGCATAATATTGTTGACTCGTGTGTTTAAATGCTTTGCTTCTTGAGTGTTATAAGTTTGCATGCTTCAGGATTGCCATTGGTTGACTCTGGGACATGTTCATGCTAAGGTAGTTGTTCTAGAACTCGTTAGGCCCATCGAACCCAAATTCACTTGTTTGTGGTAAGAAGGTGTTGCTCTCATTAGGGGATTTGAAGCCCTAAAGATGGTTTTTGTAACCCGATGTGAGCTTTATTGTTCAAGCCTCCAACATTACTTTTATGAGCGGCGTAGGATCCTCACCAAGGCATGCTTAGATCTAGAACTTGGCGTCTGGCTCCCGAGATCGAGACCGAACTAACCTACGAATGACAAAGGCATTCTTCATTCGGTGACTATTTTTGTTTTCTAGTATTAGTTTTTTTTCTTTTGTATTTTTGGGTTGCATTTGCCCTTACCATGTTGAGTCTTCCCCTCCTTGATTATAGCACATTGCAAGCCCATGGCCCTTTTGTTTTACTTTCACCCTTAGAATCGTGAAGCTCAAGCCATGAGGGCTTATTGTAGTTTTGATTTGAAATTTGGAAGGGAATGGTTCTACTTGGAAAGTGAAGCAGTGTTTTTGTGAATATGTGTTCAAGAAAAGCAAATGTAAATCCTAGAAAAAGCCTTTGAAGCTAAAAAAAAAAAAAAAAAAAAAAAAAAAAAAAAAAAAAAAAAAAAAAAAAAAAAAACAGAGAGAATGTGACAAACGAAGAGTTGATGAATGAAGATGTAAGAGGAAAGCGAAAGCTCAAAAGTGTTTGGCATTATAGTTCAAGATTGTGGCAACGTAGTTTGAAAATTGGTTGACGATTGATTTTGAAAAAGAGGCTTGATCACCCTTTGCTTCACGGTTAGGCTAAGCACCAATTTCCAAATTCCTCCACACCCTTCCCCCCTAGCCAATGTTACAACCCTTTCAATGCCCTGTTGACCTAGGTTGGTTGAGTCACTAGTCGGTGGAGGGAGCTGGAACTCAAGCATATGGAGAAGGCATGACTTGGTGAGATGTCGGGTTCCTCTATTTTACAGTGTTTTATCTTTGTTCCGACTCCTTCGAGGAGTCACTTGATGCTATCTCCAAGGGCGGATTTGAATCTAGATGAGGGAACGCGGTAAGATTGTATGGAATGCGGGGGGGAGTGGTGCATGTTTGAGTTCTCTATGCTTAGCATAACTTATCCTTCAATCAACTTTCGGCATCCCCTTGCATGCTCACTTCTACTACTCAGAAAGTTTGGCACTCATTCATGTTTGTTATCTCCAAAAGCTCGATTTGGCTATGATTTGTGTTGGATTTGTTGTTTCTCTTTCCCTTGTTTTTGGTTTGTCTTGAACACAATTTTGTAAGAGTTGTGGGGTATGCTCTCTGGAAACCCTCACGAGATCACAACTCGTCCTCATCGGCGACCTTGGGGTTTAAATGGCTTGTTGCTTTTGCTAAAAGCAATTTCGGTTTTTCTTTTGTTCCTTGCATGTTTGAATAACTAATTCTTTCTCCCTTGTTCATTTTCCTTTGCTTTGCTCGAGGGAGAGCAAAGGCTTAGCGCGGGGGAGTTTGATGAGTGACATTTATGTCACTCTTAGGGGTAGTATTTAGGTCTTTTTCCTCTTATTTTTCTTAGGTTTTTCCACCTCATTTATCCTCTTATGGCTTCTTTATGTGTTGATGAAAAGTAATGCTTATTTGCGCTTATTTTGATAATCTTTATGCATTATTTTATCATCCCCATGCTCTCGTGAACTTTGGTATCTTCTGCAGGTTCCATGACGGTCCTATGCACGGTGGGAGGCCCCTTGTCCAAGTATGGAAGCCATGGACAAAGGCAAGAGGAGCAAAAGGGAAGAGAGGAAGCAAGAAAAGGAAGTGCAAGAGGAGGTGTGGCCGAACCTCTGAAAGGTCCGGTCGAACCTAGGTGTGGTCAAACTTTTGAAAAGTTTGACCGAACCTCCAGGGTGCAGTGAAGGCAGTGTCAAACCAGTTTTCAGCAATTTTGCAGAAGAGGTCGAACCTCAAAAGTTCGACCAAACAAGGATCAGGGAGGTTCGACCGAACCTACACAGGGTTCGACCGAACCTACACAGGGTTCGACCGAACCTACCCTGAGTCCGACCGAACCTACCCAGAGTTCGGTCGGACCTTTTCCCGATCTCAGCCAATTTTGTACGGACTATTTAAGGTCCTTTTGAGATCGTTTTTCAGGAGAGAAAAAAGAGAGTAGCCTAGTTTTCAGAAACCTCTCTTAGTTTGAAACATTCCTTAGGATTAATTTAGCTTAGTTTTCATCAAATCAAATCATTGTATTAGTGAAATTAAAGAATTATTCTCAAAGTTTGGCAATTTGTATTCAACATTTGAAGCTTCAATTAGTAATTTCTCCAACCTTCTTCCTTTTAATTTCAGATTTTATTTGGTATTTGCATGTTATTTAAATCTTCTTAGTTCTTGGTAATTTGTTATTGGATGATAGTTATTTCAATTGTTAACCACTTTTTCCCAATTATTGAAGTATTTAGAACCCTAATTCTTGATTGCATGTTGATAAACATGAGTTGTGAGTAGTCTTCTTGCTAGGGGTTGGGTGAAGCTCGACCTTTTGGGTTAACTATGCAAATGTGGGAGAAGCATTGATGTTTGTATTGCAATTAAATTGATTATATGAGATTGCTTGTTAGTTCCTCATGATAGGTTTAGCTACCCTTGACTAAGGAGCTTGATAGTATGATATGCCTAATTTGACATGGAAGTGTAAATTGAGTACGTCATTACTTATTGTAATTTGATTATGTATCATCTATTGCTAAACTAATGAGGAATCTAAGTTTAGTAGTGTGAGTTGTTTTCTAATTGCATGAGGTTGATTTTACATATGGTCCTTGCTATATCTTGTCTATTTTACTCCCCGTTTGCCTATTTGCCTTGGTTGAGTGGATCTCATTCCCTAGTATCTTTAATTCATTGATTTAGAACCATAGTTTGTTTGTCTTCTTGACGAACCCCAATTCACCAATTGACTTCGAGTTAGCTTAAGTGTAAAGATCTTTGGCAATCATATCCCGTTCCTTGTGGACCGAACTCTTACTTGTCATTATGCTTGGTTTGTAAGGTGTTTGTTAATAAATGTGTTTGATTGAGTGTGGAATGTACGACCGTTCTAACGCCCATCAAAATGGCGTCGTGGCCGGGGAACGGTGTTGTTGATAGCTAATTGATTACTTGAGTCTAGTTCACCATAAAAAAAAAAATTTCAAAAAGATTGTTTCTTTTTGGCTACACTTGTAGCCTTGGTACTAATTGCGTTTGTTGAGAGTGTATGCGCAGAACTCATAACAGGATCTTGGTACCTTACGATCCCGAGATTGAGCAAACTTATAGAAAGAGAAAAAGAGCCGGTTCTAGGCCGTTTACTACTCCCCCAGCTAGGGAGACCAATTTCGAGGAGGGTCGAGATCAAATGGGTGACGCGGAACCACCACCTCAAAGACCTTTAAAGGAGTTGGGAACTCCGGGAGCTTATAGAGCTTCAAGCGGCATTGCTCCACCCGTTACTCAAGCCAATGACTTCGAGATTCGGCCCGCAATGATTAATTTGATTGAAAGGAGGCAATATAGTGGAGCAAAACATGAGAGCCCTCTTGCACACTTGAACGAGTTCGAAAAATATTGTAACACGATCAAGGTAAATGGGGTAACTCAAGAGTTTGTGAGACTAAAGTTGTTTCCTTTTTCTTTGATAGGAAGAGCTCTTGAATGGCTTGAGAAGGAGGTGAGGCCTAACTCCTTGAGAACTTGGGACGAGGTCACCACGGCTTTCTTAGGAAGATTCTATTCCCAAAAGAAGACGGCCGAGGCAAGAGCTTTGATCCAAGGTTTCCGTCAAAAAGCTAGTGAAACCATTTATGAAGCATGGGAACGATACAAGGAATATCAAAGGGAGTGCCCTCATCATGGCATTCCGTCATATCAAGTGCTTCAAATTTTCTATGGGGGCTTGAGCCCACAAGGAAAGACTAGCTTGGATGCAGGAGCGGGTGGCCCGATTATGAACAAGACGGAGGAGCAAGTCATAGAGATAATTGAGGATGTGGTGAGGCACCACATGCATTGGCAAGAAGGAGAGAGAGATTCTCTAAAAAAGGGAGGAAATGCGGTTTACTCCGTTGATCACCTTAATGCCATCAACAATTTGACCTCCCAAATCGCCAACCTTGGAAAGGAGATGACGTCCATTAAGGAAAAACTAGAGACCTCTAGTTCAACACAAGAGCATCCCTCCCAATCTAAGGGGAGAGGTATGAATTCTAACTCTTCTCCCTCTACTTCTAATAACATGCCTCATGGATGTTTGTTTTGTGAAAATTGTGGGTCTTATGACCATGATACCTCTTCTTGTAATTATGATTTCCAACCCCAACCCCAATACGAAGATGGTAATGAAAATGAAAATGAACAAGTCAATGCCTTGTCTTATGATAATATACATAGGAATGACAATCAAAGATACTTACCACCAAATAGAAGAGAACAAGGGGGGAATTCCTATAACCAAAGAGGAAATGATTACGATTACCATAATCAAAATCAATGGGGAAGTAGGAACCAAAGGGACAAAAATCCCCAAGGTAACTACAACCAACAAGGTGGTTATGGTAACCATAATCATAATAGTCAAGGAAACTATGGGAATCAAGGGCAATTTCACCAAGGGGGAAACTCTAATAATCGGAACAATTGGAACAACAATAATAATAGAGGTTCTTCTAATCAAAATACGTCCAATTCGAATGTTAGAGGTAATAGGGCTTCCCAAGACAACCACTATGCACAAGCACCACATAGTAGGTCTAGCTTGGAGGAAATGATGGAAAATCAAAAATTTCGACCGAACTTTTCAAAAGTTTGGTCGAACCTATGCTGGTCCGACCGAACCCCTAGAAAGTTCGGCCGCTCCTGTTCTGGAAATCAAATTAGGCTGAATTCTGGCAGTTTCTGGAAAATCCAAAAGTTCGACCGAACTTTTCAAAAGTTTGGTCGAACTTATTGTGGTCCGACCGAACCTCATAAGGTCCGACCGAACCTTTTTCGAGCTTGCCCAGAATTAATAGGCTTGAGCCGCTGCTTTCTCGCTCTTACTTCATACATTCGGCTCTCTCTCTCTCCCTTCTCTTCTCCTTCTCACCCTAATACTCCATTGTCACCCCTCCTTCAACCTCAAATCTCCATAAAAATCACTCCTATCTTTTTCCCTCCTCACTTCATTAACATCCACTACTCAATTCCTACAATCTCCTTAAATTTTCCCCAATTTCTAGGGTTTGAGTGACTTGAAACTTCTTGATTTCTACTTACTTCCAATCAATTTTGGTATGGTTATTCTAGCTTTCGCAAGCTCATTTCTTCAATTTCTCTTTGTTTTACCATGTTTTACATGTTCAAGTATGATATGTGGTATAATTGATATTGTTAGTCATGGCTTGTTTGATTTAAGTGGTTATTGGGATTTCCTTGTTGTAATTGGTTGGTTGTTGTTAGTAGAACTTGTTTCATGATGAATATGCATGTATGACTTGGGTTTTCATGATTTCAATTTGTTTGCTTGAATGTGTTAATCTTTCACTAGGTTGTTCATGCTACATTTTGATTGAGAAATTCTTGAGTTGGATGGAATTTTGTGACTATTACTCATTGTTCTCGGTTTGATTTCGATGAGTTTTGAGTGGATTTCATGAATTTTAGGGGACATCATGCCCAATTTCGCCTAGGTTTTCTTAGGATTTGCATTCGATTGCCATAGGATTTTTAGCTCATGCCTTGGTTTATAAGTGTCCATTAATGCCTTGAATTGTATTGTTGCTACCGTCTACATCTATTTCACAACTCATGGCTTTTACTCTCATTGTGCACACTTTTTATCTCGACGAGCTTCTTGTGCCTCCTTTTGGCTTGAATCTTCCTAATGTTAATTCTTGGCGATTTTTGTAGATTCACAATGCATCTTTTTGGCAAAAGCAAGTCCAAGAGGAAGAGGACGGGTGAATCTTCATCGTCAAATTTTCCACCTCCACCCGGCATCTATGATCATGGCATCATCGCTCCAAACAAACACTTTTGGGATGTCTATAAAACCCTCATAGACCGTCCCATACGATCTACAAGGTTCTTCTGCGGGAACACCTTAAGAAAGCTTGGCATCATGGATGAAGTAGTCCGGCTCGCACAAAACTTTGGTTGGGGCGAGTTCATTGACCTCCACGCTCACACCTATGAGCGCGTCACATTGGAGTTCCTTGCTTCCCTCCGCAAGGAAGTCATCGAAGAAGATGATGAAGGGAATGAATCTCAAATTATTCTTCACTTTCGTATGTTCAACGAAGACCATTCCCTAACCGAGAGTGAGCTCAATGAGATCTTCCATTGGCAAGCAACCGGGATGCATCGACCTTCCGATATGACCTCAATGTGTCGCATTCCCTATAATGAACAAGAATGGTGGCAGAGCATCTCCACCAAGCCCGTCTTTCGCACTAACACCGCAAAGGTCAACAACATCATCCATATTGCTTTGAGATACTTTGCCCGGCTCCTTCAGTATGTCGTATTCTTCAAGGCAAACCTCGGCTCTATGGTGAAAGATGAGGTAGCTTGCCTTTACTTGGCCGACAATCCTCAGCGTTTAAAGTTCAAATGCTCCACCACTTTTATCTCGAGATTGTTGGACACTCGAGATGGGCGGCTTGGTGATGAGATACACATGGGGGGCATGATCACCCTCATTGCCCTTTCTTTGAATGGTGGAGCTTACAAGGACCAAATTGATTTTCTCCCCCATGTGCTCCAAAACAAAGAAGAAGAGGCCGTCGGCTACCCTCCTTATGCTCTTTCTATTGTTGCTCTCCGCAACCAACGCTTCATCAACTACACCACCCAGAATCGCAAATTTATCCTCTTGGTTGATAATGGAGAAGAATGGTGTGTCCTCCCGGATCCTCATCACACTTCGGTAGACCCTTCCAACCCGCTAAGGTGGAAGATTGCGCGAAAATTCATCCCCGATGAATTAAGGAAAAATCAAGTCCGCGGTGCAATCCCTCACCGTCAACCGGTCTACCAAGTGGAGCATCCCTTTCCCCCCCCCCCCCTAGTGGGGGAGGTGAGACATCTTATTCTTTTTCCTCTTCTCCTTTTGATATGAGTGCCCTGTGTAGTACCCTCGATGGTATTCGTTATGATAATCAGGCTTCTATTGAACAATGGGGGTACTACGCAAGGATGAACTATGATAGTCTTGTGCAAGCGAGCGTTCAAACGCCCTATGTTAACTATCCCTACCACCCGCCTCAAGAGGGTCCAGTTCCACATTGGGACCCCTATGACCCTAACAACCCCTCCCCCAACACCTATGCTTATTGGGAAGGTCCTATCGACCCATCCCAACGTGTTGGTACCCCACCATACAACCCTTATCGGCCGGGTGGCTGTGACTACGCCTATGATCCGGTAACCATAATCATAATAGTCAAGGAAACTATGGGAATCAAGGGCAATTTCACCAAGGGGGAAACTCTAATAATCGGAACAATTGGAACAACAATAATAATAGAGGTTCTTCTAATAAAAATACGTCCAATTTTACAGGTAATAGGGCTTCCCAAGATAACCACTATGCACAAGCACCACATAGTAGGTCTAGCTTGGAGGAAATGATGGAAAATCAAACTAAAATGTTCAATTCTTTCATGGCCTCAAGTGAAAAGAAATTTAGTAAAGTGATGACCCATAATAAAATGCTAGAGACACAAATTTCACAATTGGCTAATGCTTTGAAGGAAGGGACTAGCACTTCTAAACTACCACCCCAAGGACTAGATCCTAAGAGGCCCGTAAATGTTATATCAACAAGGAGTGGTAAAGTTTTGGAAGAAAGTGTTCCTAAAAAAAGCAATGAGAGAATGAACATGAGTGAGCCTCCCTTTAAAAGTGATTTTGAACAAGAGAGAGAGCAAAACCATGAGAATGAAAAGGAGAAAGAATGTGAGAAAGAAAAAGAATTTGAGAAAGAGAAAGATTTTGAAAAAGAGAGTGAAGAGAGAAGAGAAAAAGAGAGAGAAACAAAACAATTGCAAAAACTACCATATCCTCACCAATTTGTTAGAAACAAATTAGATGTGCAATTTGGAAAATTTCTTGAAACATTGAAACAAATTCACCTTTCAATTCCTTTTACCGATGCTATCAAGCAAATGCCTAACTATGCTAGGTTTTTGAAAGATATTTTTAGTGGAAGGAGAAAGTGTGAATTGGTTGAAACGGTGAGTCTCACCGAGAATTGTAGTGCAATTATCATGAACAAGATGCCACCCAAATTAAAAGACCCCGGTAACTTTTCTATCCCAAGTGCAATATACAAGATGCAAATTGATAATGATTTGTGTGACCTAGGGGCTAGTGTTATCCTAATGCCATACTCGGTATACCAAAGACTTGGGATAGGGGAACTTCTACCCACCAACATCACCCTACAATTGGCCGATCGCTCTATTAAATTCCCAAAGGGTAAGGTAGAGGATGTTCCTCTAAGGGTGGGGAAGTTTGTAATCCCGGTGGATTTTGTTGTGTTAGAGATGGATGAAGATGTTAACATTCCAATAATTCTAGGAAGACCTTTTCTTGCTACTTCGGGTGCTTTAATAAATGTTCAAAGTGCTAAAATTTCACTAAAAGTAGGAGATGAGGTGATAGAATTTGATTTGAATGAGAGCATGAAATATCCAAGCTCTAGTCTTGATAATTGCATGATGATTGATACTATTGATTCTATTGTAACTTCTATGCATGAGCACTTGCTCACTACTAACGATTCCCTTGAGAATGTCCTTTTGAACAAGGAAAAGATAGGTGACCAAAGCAAAGAGATGGCATTGTATGAAGAGATGCTTGAAGGAAGTATGGAATCAAGCAATGAGCAAGTGTGCATGGGAATCACAACACATGATGCATTAGAAGTAGCTACCTCAAGAGAAGGTAAGGGTGTTCCAATGGTAGAGTTGAAACCTCTACCATCACACCTAAGGTATGAGTTTTTGGGCCCCAATTCAACTTTTCCGGTTATTGTGAATTCTTCTTTGAACGAGTGTCAAACTCAAATGTTATGTGGTGTTTTGAGAGATCACCAAGGTGCTTTAGGCTATACCATAGATAACCTCAAAGGTATTAGCCCCGCTTTATGTATGCACCACATAACACTTGAGGAGGGTGTTAAGCCTTCCATTGAGAGGCAAAGGAAACTCAATCCTCAAATGGGGGAGGTCGTGAAGAAAGAAATCACCAAACTCCTTGATGCCGGCATCATCTTCCCCATTTCGAGTTCTAGATGGCTTTCCCCCGTTCATGTGGTCCCTAAAAAGGGAGGAATGACCGTAGTTGAAAATGAGAATGGTAATCTCATTTCAACTAGAACGGTGACTGGTTGGAGGATGTGCATAGACTATAGACGTCTAAATGCATCCACCAACAAGGATCATTTTCCTCTCCCTTTTATCGACCAAATGCTTGAAAGACTAACCAAGCACAAGTATTATTGCTTTCTTGATGGTTATTCGGGTTTCTTTCAAATCCCTATAAACCCGGATGACCAAGAGAAAACAACTTTTACTTGTCCCTATGGAACTTTTGCATATAGGAGGATGCCCTTCGGGCTTTGCAACGCACCGGCAACCTTCCAAAGATGCATGATGAGTATTTTTGGGGACATGCTTGAAGCCGAAATGGAAGTTTTCATGGATGATTTCTCGGTAGGGGGCCTTTCGTTCGAGGATTGTTTGTCCAACTTGGGAAAGTGCTTGACAAGATGTGAGAAGGTCAATTTGGTTTTGAATTGGGAGAAATGCCACTTTATGGTGGAAGAGGGAATTGTCCTTGGTCACAAGATTTCAAACAAAGGGATTGAGGTTGACAAGGCCAAAGTTGAAGTGATAGAAAAGCTTCCGCCACCAATCAATGTGAGAGGAGTAAGGTCATTTTTGGGGCATGCCGGGTTCTATAGGAGATTCATCAAGGATTTCTCACAAATTGCTAGACCCCTAAATGCTCTTCTTCAAAAAGATGCCATCTTTATTTTTGATGAAGAGTGTCTCCAAGCTTTCAACAAATTAAAGGAGGCTTTAATCTCAACTCCAATTGTGCAAGGGCCAAGATGGGATTTGCCATTTGAACTTATGTGCGATGCAAGTGATGTTGCGATTGGAGGAGTATTGGGGCAAAGGGTAGAGAAGAGGCTTCACGTGATTTACTACATGTCTAAGACCTTGAATGAAGCTCAACGGAACTACACCACAACGGAGAAAGAGTTTCTTGTCGTGGTTCATGCTTTTGAGAAGTTTTGGAACTACCTCATTGGTTCCAAAACTATTGTCTACACTGATCATGCGGCTATTAGGTACCTTGTGGCAAAGAAAGAGTCCAAGCCTCGTCTTCTTCGTTGGGTGCTATCACTTCAACAATTCGATGTAGAGATTCGGGACAAAAAGGGGGCCGAAAATGTGGTTACGGATCATCTATCCCGGTTAGAGAACGTGCAAGATAATGACGATGGGGTCCCAATTTGTGATGAGTTAAAAGATGATGTGCTTTACTTGTTGGCCGAGAAAGATCTTCCTTGGTTTGCGGATTTGGTGAACTATTTGGCTTGTGGGGAGTTTCCTCCAAATGCTTCAAGGAACCAGAAGAAGAAGTTGAAAAGGGAAGCAATGCATTACATATGGGATGATCCGATCCTTTTCAAAAGAGGAGTAGATGGTTTACTCCGTAGATGTGTGCCAAATGATGAAGTGAAGAGTGTTTTGAAGATGTGCCACTCCGATCCTTGTGGAGGGCACATGGGTGCCAACAAAACAGCCTTGAAAGTACTAAAAAGCGGGTTATGGTGGCCTCATATCTTCAAAGATTCATGGGGTTTTGTGAAAACATGTGACTCTTGCCAAGAACCGGTAATGTTTCGAAGAGAAATGAAATGCCTCAACAACCAATTCTTGAACTTTAGGTGTTTGATGTGTGGGGCATTGATTTCATGGGACCTTTTCCCTCATCTAATGGAAATCAATACATCCTTGTGGCGGTTGATTATGTTTCTAAATGGGTTGAAGCCATTGCCTCCCCAACTAATGACCACAAGGTAGTGATAAAGATGTTCAAAAAGGTGATATTTCCAAGATTTGGGATCCCTAGAGCAGTGGTTAGCGATAATGGTTCTCATTTTATTCATAATGTGTTTCAAAAGATGCTGAGAAAGAATGGGGTCCATCAACGCTTTGGCACGACTTATCACCCACAAACAAGTGGGCAAGCGGAGGTTTCCAATCGCCAAATCAAGGTAATTCTTGAGAAAACAGTGGCTAGGAATAGGAAAGATTGGTCGGACAAGCTAGATGATGCCCTTTGGGCCTATAGAACCGCTTTCAAAACCCCCATCGGCACTACCCCCTACCGGCTTGTATATGGTAAGTCTTGTCACCTTCCGGTTGAACTTGAACACCGTGCTCAATGGGCTATCAAAAAGATCAACTTTGATTTGGCGAGTGCGGGTGAACAAAGGTGGCTAGACTTGCATGAGTTAGAGGAACTACGGATGGATGCTTATGATTGTGCAAGCTTGTACAAAACCCGGTCAAAGGAGTGGCATGACCGGCAAATTGAAAAGAAGACCTTCAATGTTGGAGATAAGGTGTTGCTTTACAATTCAAGGATGAAACTATTTCCCGGAAAACTCATGTCAAGGTGGAGTGGTCCATTCACCGTTAAGGAGGTGTTCCCCCATGGAGCCGTTGAGCTAAATGATTTGGATGGATCGAGGTCATTCAAGGTCAATGGGCATCGCCTCAAGCTTTATTATGAGGATGCTCATATTGGTTTGATTGAGTCAATGCAATGCAATCTCATCTTTTGAGTGTGTGAAGTACGTCAAGCTAGTGACGTTAAAGAAGCGCTTCCGGGAGGCAACCCGAGTTTCTAACCCTCCTCTATTCTATTTGCTTGATGTTTTCTTTTCTTCTTTCACAACTTTGGATTGATGGTTTTGCGTGTATTTGGTTTGTGTTGGTATTCTTGTTTGTCTTGCCTTAAAAAGGAATGCATTTTCCATATACCTTAGGCATGATTGTGTTGTATTTTAGTGTGTCTTGAGGGGAAGTTTTGTGAAAATTTTCAGATAGAGGGATTTAGGGGTGTTCGACCAAACTGCAACAAGGTTCGGCCGAACTTTGCAAAAGTTTGACCGAACCACCCAAGAGTTCGGCCGCTCCTCCCCTATAACTCAAAATGGGCTAAAAACTGTCGGATTCTGGAAAATCAAAAAGTTCGACCGAACTTTTCAAAAGTTTGGTCGAACCTATGCTGGTCCGACCGAACCCCTAGAAAGTTCGGCCGCTCCTGTTCTGGAAATCAAATTAGGCTGAATTCCGGCAGTTTCTTGAAAATCCAAAAGTTCGACCGAACTTTTCAAAAGTTTGGTCGAACTTATTATGGTCCGACCGAACCTCATAAGGTCCGACCGAACCTTTTTCGAGCTTGCCCAGAATTAATAGGCTTGAGCCGCTGCTTTCTCGCTCTTACTTCATACATTCGGCTCTCTCTCTCTCCCTTCTCTTCTCCTTCTCACCCTAATACTCCATTGTCACCCATCCTTCAACCTCAAATCTCCATAGAAATCACTCCTATCTTTTTCCCTCCTTATGCTCTTTCTATTGTTGCTCTCATGAACATGTCCCAGAGTCAACCAATGGCAATCCTGAAGCATGCAACTTTATAACACTCAAGAAGCAAAGCATTCAAACACACGAGTCAACAATATTATGCTCGAAATGAAAATGAAACAACTAAGCTTTTCGTGGTTTGCCATGAATAAAAAGGAAAATCTTTTTCATTTTTTCACATTTTTTGAATTTTTTTTATTTTTTTTTAATGCAAGGAGTACAAGAGAGATAAGAGGCTAGTAAACATATAATTCTCAATCGACAAACAAAGATCGTTCGGCATCAATACCAACGATCACTAGATTCCGTGGAATCAAATGCAAACAACCTCGAACAATCAACTCCATTCTAGTCTAAACTAACTATGCACACAAAGAAAAATATAGGAAAGTAGGGAAAGATCTCACCAAATGCTGCTTGAAATAGAACACAAGGCAAAATTGCGATCTCACCAAGGTTTCTGGAGCTTGAGTTGCTCCTTATTCCATCATTTTGTGCTTCCGTTTTCAAGCTACAAGGAAAGTGAGCCAAAAGAAAAGAAACACTACAACTATACAAAGAAAAGTTAGTGAACAAAAGGAAAAGACTAGAATTATAAACAAAAGAAAATGATTGACAAAAAGCTATCTACAAAATTTGGATTAAGGGATTTGGATTTTTTGGATTTGGATTATGGGATCAAGAGAGAAGAGGGAAAAACAACTTCAAAAATATTTTTTTTATTTTTTTATTTTATTTTTTTTTTGAAATGAAGCTTCATAACATCATCATCATAAGAATATTACCAACCAAAAATCATCTCTAACTACAATAAATTCATTATCCCTGATGGTTCTCCATATGCACAAGCTACCATCCTACCACACTACCCTCCTATGTACACTTCAACCAAAAGAAACATCCTCCCCCACGCTAGTCTTTTGCACGTCTCGAGCAAAAGGAATAGGCATGAAAGTCCGAGGGGAAAAGGGAAGGAGAGAACCCTCATTGGGGGTTTCTATCCTCCCGTTCCTTAGGAGGGTTCATGAAATCAAACCCCGGGCGATCCATGAATGGATGGAAAGGTTGGTTAAAGTGCTCATGTTCAATTCTTTCATGGCCTCAAGTGAAAAGAAATTTAGTGAAGTGATGACCCATAATAAAATGCTAGAGACACAAATTTCACAATTGGCCAATGCTTTGAAGGAAGGGACTAGCACTTCTAAACTACCACCCCAAGGACTAGATCCTAAGAGGCCCGTAAATGTTATATCAACAAGGAGTGGTAAAGTTTTGGAAGAAAGTGTTCCTAAAAAAAGCAATGAGATAATGAACATGAGTGAGCCTCCCTTTAAAAGTGATTTTGAACAAGAGAGAGAGCAAAACCATGAGAATGAAAAGGAGAAAGAATGTGAGAAAGAAAAAGAATTTGAGAAAGAGAAAGATTTTGAAAAAGAGAGTGAAGAGAGAAGAGAAAAAGAGAGAGAAACAAAACAATTGCAAAAACTACCATATCCTCACAAATTTGTTAGAAACAAATTAGATGTGCAATTTGGAAAATTTCTTGAAACATTGAAACAAATTCACCTTTCAATTCCTTTTACCGATGCTATCAAGCAAATGCCTAACTATGCTAGGTTTTTGAAAGATATTTTTAGTGGAAGGAGAAAGTGTGAATTGGTTGAAACGGTGAGTCTCACCGAGAATTGTAGTGCAATTATCATGAACAAGATGCCACCCAAATTAAAAGACCCCGGTAACTTTTCTATCCCATGTGCAATATACAAGATGCAAATTGATAATGATTTGTGTGACCTAGGGGCTAGTGTTAGCCTAATGCCATACTCGGTATACCAAAGACTTGGGATAGGGGAACTTCTACCCACCAACATCACCCTACAATTGGCCGATCGCTCTATTAAATTCCCAAAGGGTAAGGTAGAGGATGTTCCTCTAAGGGTGGGGAAGTTTGTAATCCCGGTGGATTTTGTTGTGTTAGAGATGGATGAAGATGTTAACATTCCAATAATTCTAGGAAGACCTTTTCTTGCTACTTCGGGTGCTATAATAAATGTTCAAAGTGCTAAAATTTCACTAAAAGTAGGAGATGAGGTGATAGAATTTGATTTGAATGAGAGCATGAAATATACAAGCTCTAGTCTTGATAATTGCATGATGATTGATACTATTGATTCTATTGTAACTTCTATGCATGAGAACTTGCTCACTACTAACGATTCCCTTGAGAATGTCCTTTTGAACAAGGAAAAGATAGGTGACCAAAGCAAAGAGATGGCATTGTATGAAGAGATGCTTGAAGGAAGTACGGAATCAAGCAATGAGCAAGTGTGCATGGGAATCACAACACATGATGCATTAGAAGTAGCTACCTCAAGAGAAGGTAAGGGTGTTCCAATGGTAGAGTTGAAACCTCTACCATCACACCTAAGGTATAAGTTTTTGGGCCCCAATTCAACTTTTCCGGTTATTGTGAATTCTTCTTTGAACGAGTGTCAAACTCAAATGTTAAGTGGTGTTTTGAGAGATCACCAAGGTGCTTTAGGCTATACCATAGATAACCTCAAAGGTATTAGCCCCGCTTTATGTATGCACCACATAACACTTGAGGAGGGTGCTAAGCCTTCCATTGAGAGGCAAAGGAAACTCAATCCTCAAATGGGGGAGGTCGTGAAGAAAGAAATCACCAAACTCCTTGATGCCGGCATCATCTTCCCCATTTCGAGTTCTAGATGGCTTTCCCCCGTTCATGTGGTCCCTAAAAAGGGAGGAATGACCGTAGTTGAAAATGAGAATGGTAATCTCATTTCAACTAGAACGGTGACTGGTTGGAGGATGTGCATAGACTATAGACGTCTAAATGCATCCACCAACAAGGATCATTTTCCTCTCCCTTTTATCGACCAAATGCTTGAAAGACTAACCAAGCACAAGTATTATTGCTTTCTTGATGGTTATTCGGGTTTCTTTCAAATCCCTATAAACCCGGATGACCAAGAGAAAACAACTTTTACTTGTCCCTATGGAACTTTTGCATATAGGAGGATGCCCTTCGGGCTTTGCAACGCACCGGCAACCTTCCAAAGATGCATGATGAGTATTTTTGGGGACATGCTTGAAGCCGAAATGGAAGTTTTCATGGATGATTTCTCGGTAGGGGGCCTTTCGTTCGAGGATTGTTTGTCCAACTTGGGAAAGTGCTTGAAAAGATGTGAGAAGGTCAATTTGGTTTTGAATTGGGAGAAATGCCACTTTATGGTGGAAGAGGGAATTGTCCTTGGTCACAAGATTTCAAACAAAGGGATTGAGGTTGACAAGGCCAAAGTTGAAGTGATAGAAAAGCTTCCGCCACCAATCAATGTGAGAGGAGTAAGGTCATTTTTGGGGCATGCCGGGTTCTATAGGAGATTCATCAAGGATTTCTCACAAATTGCTAGACCCCTAAATGCTCTTCTTCAAAAAGATGCCATCTTTATTTTTGATGAAGAGTGTCTCCAAGCTTTCAACAAATTAAAGGAGGCTTTAATCTCAACTCCAATTGTGCAAGGGCCAAGATGGGATTTGCCATTTGAACTTATGTGCGATGCAAGTGATGTTGCGATTGGAGGAGTATTGGGGCAAAGGGTAGAGAAGAGGCTTCACGTGATTTACTACATGTCTAATACCTTGAATGAAGCTCAACGGAACTACACCACAACGGAGAAAGAGTTTCTTGCCGTGGTTCATGCTTTTGAGAAGTTTTGGAACTACCTCATTGGTTCCAAAACTATTGTCTACACTGATCATGCGGCTATTAGGTACCTTGTGGCAAAGAAAGAGTCCAAGCCTCGTCTTCTTCGTTGGGTGCTATCACTTCAACAATTTGATGTAGAGATTCGGGACAAAAAGGGGGCCAAAAATGTGGTTGCGGATCATCTATCCCGGTTAGAGAACGTGCAAGATAATGACGATGGGGTCCCAATTTGTGATGAGTTAAAAGATGATGTGCTTTACTTGTTGGCCGAGAAAGATCTTCCTTGGTTTGCGGATTTGGTGAACTATTTGGCTTGTGGGGAGTTTCCTCCAAATGCTTCAAGGAACCAGAAGAAGAAGTTGAAAAGGGAAGCAAGGCATTACATATGGGATGATCCGATACTTTTCAAAAGAGGAGTAGATGGTTTACTCCGTAGATGTGTGCCAAATGATGAAGTGAAGAGTGTTTTGAAGATGTGCCACTCCGATCCTTGTGGAGGGCACATGGGTGCCAACAAAACAGCCTTGAAAGTACTAAAAAGCGGGTTATGGTGGCCTCATATCTTCAAAGATTCATGGGGTTTTGTGAAAACATGTGACTCTTGCCAAAGAACCGGTAATGTTTCGAAGAGAAATGAAATGCCTCAACAACCAATTCTTGAACTTTAGGTGTTTGATGTGTGGGGCATTGATTTCATGGGACCTTTTCCCTCATCTAATGGAAATCAATACATCCTTGTGGCGGTTGATTATGTTTCTAAATGGGTTGAAGCCATTGCCTCCCCAACTAATGACCACAAGGTAGTGATAAAGATGTTCAAAAAGGTGATATTTCCAAGATTTGGGATCCCTAGAGCAGTGGTTAGCGATAATGGTTCTCATTTTATTCATAATGTGTTTCAAAAGATGCTGAGAAAGAATGGGGTCCATCAACGCTTTGGCACGACTTATCACCCACAAACAAGTGGGCAAGCGGAGGTTTCCAATCGCCAAATCAAGGTAATTCTTGAGAAAACAGTGGCTAGGAATAGGAAAGATTGGTCGGACAAGCTAGATGATGCCCTTTGGGCCTATAGAACCGCTTTCAAAACCCCCATCGGCACTACCCCCTACCGGCTTGTATATGGTAAGTCTTGTCACCTTCCGGTTGAACTTGAACACCGTGCTCAATGGGCTATCAAAAAGATCAACTTTGATTTGGCGAGTGCGGGTGAACAAAGGTGGCTAGACTTGCATGAGTTAGAGGAACTACGGATGGATGCTTATGATTGTGCAAGCTTGTACAAAACCCGGTCAAAGGAGTGGCATGACCGGCAAATTGAAAAGAAGACCTTCAATGTTGGAGATAAGGTGTTGCTTTACAATTCAAGGATGAAACTATTTCCCGGAAAACTCATGTCAAGGTGGAGTGGTCCATTCACCGTTAAGGAGGTGTTCCCCCATGGAGCCGTTGAGCTAAATGATTTGGATGGATCGAGGTCATTCAAGGTCAATGGGCATCGCCTCAAGCTTTATTATGAGGATGCTCATGTTGGTTTGATTGAGTCAATGCAATGCAATCTCATCTTTTGAGTGTGTGAAGTACGTCAAGCTAGTGACGTTAAAGAAGCGCTTCCGGGAGGCAACCCGAGTTTCTAACCCTCCTCTATTCTATTTGCTTGATGTTTTCTTTTCTTCTTTCACAACTTTGGATTGATGGTTTTGCGTGTATTTGGTTTGTGTTGGTATTCTTGTTTGTCTTGCCTTAAAAAGGAATGCATTTTCCATATACCTTAGGCATGATTGTGTTGTATTTTAGTGTGTCTTGAGGGGAAGTTTTGTGAAAATTTTCAGATAGAGGGATTTAGGGGTGTTCGACCAAACTGCAACAAGGTTCGGCCGAACTTTGCAAAAGTTTGACCGAACCACCCAAGAGTTCGGCCGCTCCTCCCCTATAACTCAAAATGGGCTAAAAACTGTCGGATTCTGGAAAATCAAAAAGTTCGACCGAACTTTTCAAAAGTTTGGTCGAACCTATGCTGGTCCGACCGAACCCCTAGAAAGTTCGGCCGCTCCTGTTCTGGAAATCAAATTAGGCTGAATTCTGGCAGTTTCTGGAAAATCCAAAAGTTCGACCGAACTTTTCAAAAGTTTGGTCGAACTTATTGTGGTCCGACCGAACCTCATAAGGTCCGACCGAACCTTTTTCGAGCTTGCCCAGAATTAATAGGCTTGAGCCGCTGCTTTCTCGCTCTTACTTCATACATTCGGCTCTCTCTCTCTCCCTTCTCTTCTCCTTCTCACCCTAATACTCCATTGTCACCCCTCTTTCAACCTCAAATCTCCATAAAAATCACTCCTATCTTTTTCCCTCCTCACTTCATTAACATCCACTACTCAATTCCTACAATCTCCTTAAATTTTCCCCAATTTCTAGGGTTTGAGTGACTTGAAACTTCTTGATTTCTACTTACTTCCAATCAATTGTGGTATGGTTATTCTAGCTTTCGCAAGCTCATTTCTTCAATTTCTCTTTGTTTTACCATGTTTTACATGTTCAAGTATGATATGTGGTATAATTGATATTGTTAGTCATGGCTTGTTTGATTTAAGTGGTTATTGGGATTTCCTTGTTGTAATTGGTTGGTTGTTGTTAGTAGAACTTGTTTCATGATGAATATGCATGTATGACTTGGGTTTTCATGATTTCAATTTGTTTGCTTGAATGTGTTAATCTTTCACTAGGTTGTTCATGCTACATTTTGATTGAGAAATTCTTGAGTTGGATGGAATTTTGTGACTATTACTCATTGTTCTCGGTTTGATTTCGATGAGTTTTGAGTGGATTTCATGAATTTTAGGGGACATCATGCCCAATTTCGCCTAGGTTTTCTTAGGATTTGCATTCGATTGCCATAGGATTTTTAGCTCATGCCTTGGTTTATAAGTGTCCATTAATGCCTTGAATTGTATTGTTGCTACCGTCTACATCTATTTCACAACTCATGGCTTTTACTCTCATTGTGCACACTTTTTATCTCGACGAGCTTCTTGTGCCTCCTTTTGGCTTGAATCTTCCTAATGTTAATTCTTGGCGATTTTTGTAGATTCACAATGCATCTTTTTGGCAAAAGCAAGTCCAAGAGGAAGAGGACGGGTGAATCTTCATCGTCAAATTTTCCACCTCCACCCGGCATCTATGATCATGGCATCATCGCTCCAAACAAACACTTTTGGGATGTCTATAAAACCCTCATAGACCGTCCCATATGATCTACAAGGTTCTTCTGCGGGAACACCTTAAGAAAGCATGGCATCATGGATGAAGTAGTCCGGCTCACACAAAACTTTGGTTGGGGCGAGTTCATTGACCTCCACGCTCACACCTATGAGCGCGTCACATTGGAGTTCCTTGCTTCCCTCCGCAAGGAAGTCATCGAAGAAGATGATGAAGGGAATGAATCTCAAATTATTCTTCACTTTCGTATGTTCAACGAAGACCATTCCCTAACCGAGAGTGAGCTCAATGAGATCTTCCATTGGCAAGCAACCGGGATGCATCGACCTTCCGATATGACCTCAATGTGTCGCATTCCCTATAATGAACAAGAATGGTGGCAGAGCATCTCCACCAAGCCCGTCTTTCGCACTAACACCGCAAAGGTCAACAACATCATCCATATTGCTTTGAGATACTTTGCCCGGCTCCTTCAGTATGTCGTATTCTTCAAGGCAAACCTCGGCTCTATGGTGAAAGATGAGGTAGCTTGCCTTTACTTGGCCGACAATCCTCAGCGTTTAAAGTTCAAATGCTCCACCACTTTTATCTCGAGATTGTTGGACACTCGAGATGGGCGGCTTGGTGATGAGATACACATGGGGGGCATGATCACCCTCATTGCCCTTTATTTGAATGGTGGAGCTTACAAGGACCAAATTGATTTGCTCCCCCATGTGCTCCAAAACAAAGAAGAAGAGGCCGTCGGCTACCCTCCTTATGCTCTTTCTATTGTTGCTCTCCGCAACCAACGCTTCATCAACTACACCACCCAGAATCGCAAATTTATCCTCTTGGTTGATAATGGAGAAGAATGGTGTGTCCTCCCGGATCCTCCTCACACTTCGGTAGACCCTTCCAACCCGCTAAGGTGGAAGATTGCGCGAAAATTCATCCCCGATGAATTAAGGAAAAATCAAGTCCGCGGTGCAATCCCTCACCCTCAACCGGTCTACCAAGTGGAGCATCCCTTCCCCCCCCCCCCTAGTGGGGGAGGTGAGACATCTTCTTCTTCTTCCTCTTCTCCTTTTGATATGAGTGCCCTGCGTAGTACCCTCGATAGTATTCGTTATGATAATCAGGCTTCTATTGAACAATGGGGGTACTACGCAAGGATGAACTATGATAGTCTTGTGCAAGCGGGCGTTCAAACGCCCTATGTTAACTATCCCTACCACCCGCCTCAAGAGGGTCCAGTTCCACATTGGGACCCCTATTACCCTAACAACCCCTCCCCCAGCACCTATGCTTATTGGGAAGGTCCTATCGACCCATCCCAACGTTTTGGTACCCCACCATACAACCCTTATCGGTCGGGTGGGTGTGACTACGCCTATGATCCGGCAAGTCCATCAGATGGTGGTTGGGGTACACAAGGGTGGCCCTATGAGCACTTTAACCAACCTTTCCATCCATTCATGGATCGCCCGGGGTTTGATTTCATGAACCCTCCTAAGGAACGGGAGGATAGAAACCCCCAATGAGGGTTCTCTCCTTCCCTTTTCCCCCCGGACTTTCATGCCTATTCCTTTTTCTCGAGACGTGCAAAAGACTAGCGAGGGGGAGGATGTTCCTTTTGGTTGAAGTGTACATAGGAGGGTAGTGTGGTAGGATGGTAGCTTGTGCATATGGAGAACCATCAGGGATAATGAATTTATTGTAGTTAGAGATGATTTTTGGTTGGTAATATTCTTATGATGATGATGTTATGAAGCTTCATTTCAAAAAAAAAAAAAAAAAAAAAAAAATATATATATATTTTTCAAGTTGTTTTTCCCTCTTCTCTCTTGATCCCATAATCCAAATCCCAAAATCCAAATCCCTTAATCCAAATTTTGTAGATAGCTTTTTGTCAATCATTTTCTTTTGTTTATAATTCTAGTCTTTTCCTTTTGTTCACTAACTTTTCTTTGTATAGTTGTAGTGTTTCTTTTCTTTTGGCTCACTTTCCTTGTAGCTGAAAACGGAAGCACAAAATGATGGAATAAGGAGCAACTCAAGCTCCGGAAACCTTGGTGAGATCGCAATTTTGCCTTGTGTTCTATTTCAAGCAGCATTTGGTGATATCTTTCCCTACTTTCCTTTATTTTTCTTTGTGTGCATAGTTAGTTTAGACTAGAATGGAGTTGATTGTTCGAGGTTGTTTGCATTTGATTCCACGGAATCTGGTGATCGTTGGTATTGATGCCGAACGATCTTTGTTTGTCGATTGAGAATTATATGTTTACTAGCCTCTTATCTCTCTTGTACTCCTTGCATTAAAAAAAAATAAAAAAAAAATTCGAAAAATGTGAAAAAATGAAAAAGATTTTCCTTTTAATTCATGGCAAACCACGAAAAGCTTAGTTGTTTCATTTTCATTTCGAGCATAATATTGTTGACTCGTGTGTTTGAATGCTTTGCTTCTTGAGTGTTATAAGTTTGCATGCTTCAGGATTGCCATTGGTTGACTCTGGGACATGTTCATGCTAAGGTAGTTGTTCTAGAACTCGTTAGGCCCATCGAACCCAAATTCACTTGTTTGTGGTAAGAAGGTGTTGCTCTCATTAGGGGATTTGAAGCCCTAGAGATGGTTTTTGTAACCCGATGTGAGCTTTATTGTTCAAGCCTCCAACATTACTTGTATGAGCGGCGTAGGATCCTCACCAAGGCATGCTTAGATCTAGAACTTGGTGTCTGGCTCCCGAGATCGAGACCGAACTAACCTACGAATGACAAAGGCATTCTTCATTCGGTGACTATTTTTGTTTTCTAGTATTAGTTTTTTTTTTATCTTTTGTATTTTTGGGTTGCATTTGCCCTTACCATGTTGAGTCTTCCCCTCCTTGATTATAGCACATTGCAAGCCCATGGCCCTTTTGTTTTACTTTCATCCTTAGAATCGTGAAGCTCAAGCCATGAGGGCTTATTGTAGTTTTGATTTGAAATTTGGAAGGGAATGGTTCTACTTGGAAAGTGAAGCAGTGTTTTTGTGAATATGTGTTCAAGAAAAGCAAATGTAAATCCTAGAAAAAGCCTTTGAAGCTAAAAAATAAATAAAAAATAAAATAAAAAAAATAATAAAATAAAATAAAATAAAATAAAATAAAATAAAATAAAAACAGAGAGAATGTGACAAACAAAGAGTTGATGAATGAAGATGTAAGAGGAAAGCGAAAGCTCAAAATTGTTTGGCATTATAGTTCAAGATTGTGGCAACGTAGTTTGAAAATTGGTTGACGATTGATTTTGAAAAAGAGGCTGGATCACTCTTTGCTTCACGGTTAGGCTAAGCACCAATTTCCAAATTCCTCCACACCCTTCCCCCCTAGCCAATGTTACAACCCTTTCAATGCCCTGTTGACCTAGGTTGGTTGAGTCACTAGTCGGTGGAGGGAGCTGGAACTCAAGCATATGGAGAAGGCATGACTTGGTGAGATGTCGGGTTCCTCTATTTTGCAGTGTTTTATCTTTGTTCCGACTCCTTCGAGGAGTCACTTGATGCTATCTCCAAGGGCGGATTTGAATCTAGATGAGGGAACGCGGTAAGATTGTATGGAATGCGGGGGGGAGTGGTGCATGTTTGAGTTCTCTATGCTTAGCATAACTTATCCTTCAATCAACTTTCGGCATCCCCTTGCATGCTCACTTCTACTACTCAGAAAGTTTGGCACTCATTCATGTTTGTTATCTCCAAAAGCTCGATTTGGCTATGATTTGTGTTGGATTTGTTGTTTCTCTTTCCCTTGTTTTTGGTTTGTCTTGAACACAATTTTGTAAGAGTTGTGGGGTATGCTCTCTGGAAACCCTCACGAGATCACAACTCGTCCTCATCGGCGACCTTGGGGTTTAAATGGCTTGTTGCTTTTGCTAAAAGCAATTTCGGTTTTTCTTTTGTTCCTTGCATGTTTGAATAACTAATTCTTTCTCCCTTGTTCATTTTCCTTTGCTTTGCTCGAGGGCGAGCAAAGGCTTAGCGTGGGGGAGTTTGATGAGTGACATTTATGTCACTCTTAGGGGTAGTATTTAGGTCTTTTTCCTCTTATTTTTCTTAGGTTTTTCCACCTCATTTATCCTCTTATGGCTTCTTTATGTGTTGATGAAAAGTAATGCTTATTTGCGCTTATTTTGATAATCTTTATGCATTATTTTATCATCCCCATGCTCTCGTGAACTTTGGTATCTTCTGCTGGTTCCATGACGGTCCTATGCACGGTGGGAGGCCCCTTGGCCAAGTATGGAAGCCATGGACAAAGGCAAGAGGAGCAAAAGGGAAGGATAGGAAGCAAGAAAAGGAAGTGCAAGAGGAGGTGTGGCCGAACCTCTGAAAGGTCCGGTCGAACCTAGGTGTGGTCAAACTTTTGAAAAGTTTGACCGAACCTCCAGGGTGCAGTGAAGGCAGTGTCAAACCAGTTTTCAGCAATTTTGCAGGAGAGGTCGAACCTCAAAAGTTCGACCAAACAAGGATCAGGGAGGTTCGACCGAACCTACACAGGGTTCAACCGAACCTACCCTGAGTCCGACCGAACCTACCCAGAGTTCGGTCGGACCTTTTCCCGATCTCATCCAATTTTGTACGGACTATTTAAGGTCCTTTTGAGATCGTTTTTCGAGAGAGAAGAAGGACAGTAGCCTAGTTTTCATAAACCTCTCTTAGTTTGAAACATTCCTTAGGATTAATTTAGCTTAGTTTTCATCAAATCAAATCATTGTATTAGTGAAATTCAAGAATTATTCTCAAGGTTTTGCAATTTGTATTCAACATTTGAAGCTTCAATTAGTAATTTCTCCAACCTTCTTCCTTTTAATTTCAGATTTTATTTGGTATTTGCATGTTATTTAAATCTTCTTAGTTCTTGGTAATTTGTTATTGGATGATAGTTATTTCAATTGTTAACCACTTTTCCCCAATTATTGAAGTATTTAGAACCCTAATTCTTGATTGCATGTTGATAAACATGAGTTGTGAGTAGTCTTCTTGCTAGGGGTTGGGTGAAGCTCGACCTTTTGGGTTAACTATGCAAATGTGGGAGAAGCATTGATGTTTGTATTGCAATTAAATTGATTATATGAGATTGCTTGTTAGTTCCTCATGATAGGTTTAGCTACCCTTGACTAAGGAGCTTGATAGTATGATATGCCTAATTTGACATGGAAGTGTAAATTGAGTACGTCATTACTTATTGTAATTTGATTATGTATCATCTATTGCTAAACTAATGAGGAATCTAAGTTTAGTAGTGTGAGTTGTTTTCTAATTGCATGAGGTTGATTTTACATATAGTCCTTGCTATATCTTGTCTCTTTTACTCCCCGTTTGCCTATTTGCCTTGGTTGAGTGGATCTCATTCCCTAGTATCTTTAATTCATTGATTTAGAACCATAGTTTGTTTGTCTTCTTGACAAACCCCAATTCACCAATTGACTTCGAGTTAGCTTAAGTGTAAAGATCTTTGGCAATCATATCCCGTTCCTTGTGGACCGAACTCTTACTTGTCATTATGCTTGGTTTGTAAGGTGTTTGTTAATAAATGTGTTTGATTGAGTGTGGAATGTACGATCGTTCTAACGCGCATCATGTAACACTCATACTCCCTGTGCCCCCTTTTGTTGCAGAACCGACAGGTCACCAAATTCCCATCACAGTCTCTCCAGGGTGGTTCCTCCTACACCTCTTATAGTGGTAGGTTCTCCCTCCATTGTTAGCATTGGAAGAACTGCTAACATTCTGGTTACCCCTATCAAATGACTTCCCATTCCTAGGCCTCTTAAAGTTACTCTGGTTCTCAGATTTCCCAAAGTCTTTCCTTTTCTCCCCAGCCTTAGCACTCGCACTAGCACTCCTAGTATCCAGATGGTACAGATGGGCAGCTCTCTCATAAACCTTGTCAAGGGTTTTAAAAACTTTTCCGGCTAGGTCTTTATGTAACTCGTCAGTTAATCCATGCTCAAACCTCTGAGCCTTTAGTTCTTCAGTTGGTACTACCTCAAGAGAAAACCTAGAAAGGGCCATAAACTTATTATAGTACTCAGAGATTGACATGTCTCCCATTGTCAGGCTTATAAACTCCTAAGCCTTCTGTTTCTTCAGGAACGGAGGGTAAAACTTGTCCATCAAGGAGGTCTTAAACACTTCCCACCCAAAGTTAGGTTTGGCCCTAACGGTCAGCATTATCTCTCCACCAGATATCAGCTTCGTCCTTAAGGTACATAGCGACCTGGTCCACTTTCATACCCTCAGGACTGTTGAGTGCCACAAACAGCTTGTCAAACTCTCGAATCCAGTTTTCTAGGAAAGTAAGGTCAGCACCTCCCCTAAAAACTGGTGGCCTAACCTGGGCCAGTTCTTAAACATTTCATCTTGGGGGTCGACTTGGTCTCCCCGGTTTTGGTTCATATTTTCAGTCAACAAACGAATAGCATCAGCTAAGGCAGCATTCTCAGCCATTCTAGCTTTACGCCTGAAATAAAATAAATATGCACACCAATTTATATGAAACCCAAGTACTATTCGCACATATTCATTGAACCACAATATTACAGTTGTCACATAAATTGGTTCAAAATGGTACCTTGAGATTGCACCCCCTTGTCCCAAGCAAAACCACACAATAAAAACACGATTCATACGCAGGATTAAATGAAGTTAAGAAAATAATTTCCCCATCCCGCGACACTCTTACTAAGTTTAATCATAAACAAAGAAATTCTCCCCAAAAATTATGTGATCACAAAAATTAAACTTGCTCTTTCTCACAAATAAAAGTAAAATGAAGCTCTTAAAATAAAATATCAACTTCTTATTATAACTTGTATAAAGGTATCAATCCCAAATAAAAACTCTGTAGCACTAGATACTTATTAAAGTTAATCATCCAAATCATACTATAATGAGGTTCTAATAACCATTATCAATGGCACATGCCTTATTCATGCTAACTCCATCCTACAAAAAATAATCCTCAAGGTATCACATTGTTGTTCTTATCTTTCTTCTCATTATAATTATTAACATCAAAATCAAGATCATTTTCATCATCTGAGTCTTCAATAATTTTTGCGCTATAGCGGATTCGGATTTCTAGTAGCTCTCTTCCCAGCATTTGGATCTTCAGGTGGTGGTTGTAGCCATTCAAGCTCATCATCGTCTAGAAATTCAATAAGAGTATAACCATGGAACATTCTTTGGTAGGTTTTAATCTTATGCTTTTTATTCTTTGCTGTTTTAAACTCATGGAGGTACTGGTAGTCTTCCTCATCGGGATTAGTTGGCGTCATAGTCTTTTCAAATCTTTCCAGAGTATCTGTACTTCGAGTATCATTCTCATCCTCAGACACGACAATGGGGGTGTTCCTAATATCATTATTCACGCTTTCCACTACAAGAAAAATGTCTTTTCGTAGCGAATATTTCGTAGTGATTGTACATTCGCTACAATATGCAAGTCTGTTTGTGAATTAATTAAGGAAGTTGTATCATTTTACAATCGCCATGGTTTTCCCATATAAAATCGATACGGAAAACATAATAATACATATCCACACTATT
The DNA here is from genome assembly GCF_001683475.1 of Chenopodium quinoa. Classification (NCBI taxonomy): domain Eukaryota; kingdom Viridiplantae; phylum Streptophyta; class Magnoliopsida; order Caryophyllales; family Amaranthaceae; genus Chenopodium; species Chenopodium quinoa. The sequence continues at coordinate 92,038 of NW_018744681.1, forward strand.
TTTACACATTTATATAATTTTGAGAAATCGTATCATTTACAATCGCCACTAAATCCTAAAAATCGATACGTAAAGCCTTTTCAACACTAGATATATAAATATTGTTTGACAAAGAATACATAAAATATGTCATACCTTATTGGTGAAACATTTAATATAAGAGTTTGAGGTTGCATGTTCGAATCTTGTAAAGATCATACACATGTTTTTTTTTTAAGAAAATGAGTTAAACATTTATAGCGATTGTAATCGCTACAATAATCACCACGATTGGATGTAGTTTTTTGTATCGATTATTGAGGCCAACCCCAGCGATATTGAAAACCACTACTAAAGGCTAAGGCAACGGGGGATATTGTATCGAATGACCATTCGTTGGGAAAGCTTTTTGTTGCAATTACAATCGATATTAAAGGTTAAAATAATCGCTACGAAAAGGTTATTTTCTTGTAGTGTTCAGACGTGATTATTGAGTCGCTCATCTCTTTTCTACGTTAACCCAACGCAACGAACATTCAAAAAGCATAACACAAGCACATCACAAAATAAATCAATTAGAACATAATTACAACATGTTAAATAAATAAGAAAATAACACTTCATGGGATAATTAAATGCAAAGATATGTATGAAATATGCATGCATTCCCTTCTTAAGTCTACCAAAAGCTCACCAAGTAGACAAAATAAACTTCAAAATTGTTTTAAATAAAATGGTTTAAAACATACGTAGTTTGAAATAAATAAATAAAAAAAAATTTGTCTTTAAAATTCAAAATTTAAACCATTGAATAGGCGCCTGAGTCATACTAAGCTAATTGGCTTTAGTGGTAATTAAATCTAACCCAAGCTCTGATACCACTTTGTAACACCTCAATAATTCTCTCTTAAAAACCTGTGAGAAACATGTATATAACCTGAACAATTTCAAGATAATTACTGGCGTGTTATCGCCACGTGTTCAAACGTTAAGGCTATCTCAGAAATTACCAGCGGAAAACTAAAACAGTTATAAATAAACTTCAAAACCAAAGGATTAAATTGAAATAAGTGTTACAAGTGGGGACCATTAAGGCCCTTATTCAAAACCCAACAAAAGCAGTAAGTGATTAAATCCAGTGTTCAAATAATTCAAACCAAAAGAAATAGTGTCGAATAAAATCGAATTAGAATAAATTCAAACTTGCAAAAGAAATAAACTGCAAACAACCAACTCTCTACTCAAAATCCCACAACCCTGATGAATGCTGCATGTGTAAGAACGTGGTTAATCTGCTCCCCAATATTACAAGTGTAAAAATTGGATCGTCACATGGTCATTGAAAGGCGAAGGCCATGACCAAAGAAAGACACACACAAAAGCATGCAATCAGCAAAGCTGAGTACATACAAGCTGCGAAATAAATCAAGAAAATACTTAACATGCTGCTAATAATCAAGCTTAAGCATCATTAAATACAGACTCCACACATGACTCAATTATCAAATTTATTAAGACCTCACTAGGTGATATTAACTAACTTATTTATTTATTTCATTGGATTTAGCAATAGACAAGGTTGTCCAACCCATGTCCCATTTGGAACATCAATAAAAGAAAAACCCCATGCCTCCATTTGGAAACATTAATAAACATCCAACGACCACGGTTTCAACTCCGTGACCGTAGTTAGTATGAGATCTCACCTAACTCCTAGTTTTTAAAAAAATATTTGAAATAGGAGACTCGTAGATCAGACGGCCTCGATAAAAGTACACGGCTAATACCCCATGTACCCCAACCCCTGATTGTCATTACTCCATATGTGCACCAATCCAGAGTTTTATTGCTCATCCATCTTGCACTTTACGTGATATATAGGTTTAGACTTGGTGATGACTCATATACATTACAATAAAAACATTCCAAACACAATTCAATCAAACATGGCAAATTCCCAATTTAAATTCTTGATTTATTAGTGACAAACAACATTTATTAATTATTCCTTTACGTACTATCTTGGTGTATAAACACCTTGAGTGCATAAGGCACCCCAAAACCTTAACCTCGTCTTATAAGACTTGAATTCCTCATTTACTCATCCTGTTTGCATAATCATGAATGAGTAATAATTTAATCTTTACACCAATCACATACCTTTGCCTTTAAGCGCACCTCGCATAATTAGAGCACAAATAATACTTGCATTATAAACTAGTGCACATAATTTGAAATTCACAATGTATAACCAAACAATTTAACCCACTCAATCCTATACATGATACTAAGTTCTCGATCCGTCCTTAAACATGCACCTACAAGCAAGGTTTCGTAACTTGTACGTACCTTGTGTAAACAGTAAAGAACATTCTTATCCTCTCTCTCTCTAGTTTGTCTCTCTAGAATTTCTCTGCTATGGCGAGGAAGAAGAAGGGAAATCAGGGCTTGCAAAAGGGGGGCAAGGATGATGCTATCATCAATGGCATTGATTTGAAGAATAGTCTGCTTGCTGGAGGTCAGAAAACTAAATCAAAGGGTGATGTGGGTCGAATTCCGCCATTGGAGTTTGAGGTTGAGTATGAAATTGAGCGTTGCATGTTATCTCCAGAGCAATCGTTGGATGAACTAATCACAAAATCAAGGGAGAAATAAAAGCTATCATAGTGAAGGAATGTATTGCAGAGGTGCGATTCTGGGTTGAAAAACAGAGCATCGACAAATGTTGCTGAGGTATCTTCAATTCACCCTCCTCAATCTGAATTGAATAAACCTGTTTTACAATTGTATATGGATGATATTGTTGATGAACTTGATTACTGGAATTTAGGAGTAGTTTCTTTTACAATTGCTGCTAATCCACATATCAAAACTTTTGAGGGTTTTTGTTATCGAATTTGGGGGAAATTGAATGTTGATAAAGTAATTCCTTTAAAGAGGGGTATATTTCTTATTAGATTCCTTAATTTGGAAACTAGAGATAAGGCTCTTACTGCTTTGAATTTGCTCATGGATAATAAACCAGTTTGTCTTAGACAATGGGAAGATGGGATGGAATTGGAATTGAATGATGCTAAAATTCCTGTTTGGGTGCAAATTCTGGGACTGCCATTGAAGTATTGGGGGAAGAGTTGCCTGGAAAAGATTGTGGGTCTAATTGGTAAACCTATTAGGCCTGATGCTGCCACTTTATCGCGAGATAGAGTAGCTTATGTTAGGTATCTTGTAGAGATGGACCTGAAACAGGAATTCCCAAATAAGATTGATTTTCTTGATGAGAAGGGTATTTTGTTTGAGCAAAATCTTACTTGGGAATGGAAGCCTCAATGGTGTTCTGTGTGTGGGGGTATGGGACATGCTGATGGGTCATGCCAAAAGAAAATTGAGAAAATGGTGTGGAGACCTAAGTTGGTGAAAGTTATTGATGAACCAAAGCAGCAGCAGAAAGAGGTCCATGAATTGGATGCTTCTGATCCTATTTTTGTTCCAATTGATAATGGGAAGAATTTGAGTCCAATTAGGCAACCTACTTCTCAAAATGATTCTGTTTTACTTCAAAACTTTTTTGATTCTCTGAAGGAGGATACTCTGAAGTCTCAGGTAGTGTTTGGAGATGGTTTGGGGATGGAATGTGATGATCATGAAGGAGCTCCTACCCAGGAGCATGGATAGGGTTATGATATGGAATATTAGGGGTTTAAATAGCCCCTATAAACAAGCAGAGATTAAAGATTATATTGCTATGCATCAAGTGGGTCTCTGCTGTCTTGTTGAAACTAAGGTAAAGCAGGATAACTTTCATATGGTTTATCAAAAGATGTTCACAGGGTGGTGTATTACTTCAAATTTTAATAAGGTGAAAGGGGGTAGAATTTTTTTAGCTTGGATCAGTGAGCTGTTTGATGTGGATATTGTTCATACAAATGCTCAGTTTATTCATACCAGAGTGTTGAATAGGACTCTTAATAAAGATTTTGAATGTACTTTTGTCTATGGAATGAATGATGCAGTTGATAGGAAGGATCTCTGGGAGGGGTTGAAAAGCATTTCTACAGGATGTTCTGGAGCTTGGATGATTTCTGGAGATTTTAACTGTCCTTTATTTCAAGATGATAGATTGGGGAGGCCTATTAGACAGGTAGAAATGTCTCCTTTTAAGGATTGTGTTGATTTTTGTGATTTAAAAGATATGCATCAAATTGGTGCTAGATTTACTTGGACTAACAAACAACTAGGGGATGCAAGAGTTTACAGTAAGATTGATAGAACTTTGGTCAATTCTGACTGGGTTGTTTCTTTTCCTGGCTCTTGTGTGCATTATAATTCTGAGATGTGGTATGATCATTGCCCAGCTATTATTTTCTTTGAAGATCAAGGTGCTCCTGCTCCCAAGGCTTTCAAGTTCTTTGACATGTGTTGTAGTCATTCTCTTTTCTTAGATCTAATCAGAAAAGCTTGGGATACTGATGTTGTTGGGCAGAAAATGTTTCAGGTTGTTAAAAAACTTAAGGAAGCTAAAAAGGTGCTAAAGGGGCTGAATAAATCTGAATACCCTGAGATTGGGGCTAGATTTCTGGAAGCCAAGAATGATGTGCTGGAGATTCAGAATTTGATTCAAACGGATTATTTTAATCCTGATCTGCAAGAGAAAGAGAGATGTAGCCTTGAGAAGTTTTCTAGACTCATGAAGGATTATTTTACTTTTCTTCAGCAGAAGTCTAAAATAAAGTGGCTTAAGATGGGGGATGAAAATACTTCTTTCTTCCATAGGAGTATTAAAATTCAAGCTTATAAAAGAAAGGTGGTGGCAATTGCTGACATGCATGGAGTTTGGTGTGATACCAGGGAGCAGGTTAATAAAGCTTTTGTGGATTATTATAAATGGCTTCTAGGCTCTGAGCAAACTTGTGATACTAAGGTAGAGCAGGATATAGTGAGTAAAGGTCCTTTAGTAACTGATGAGCTTGCTGCCATTCTTAATTGTCCTGTCACTGATGATGAGATAAGGAAAGCAATGTTTGGGATTCCTGGTATCAAGGCTCCTGGTCCTGATGGGTTTAATAGCTCGTTTTATAAAATGGGGTGGGATATTGTTGGTAGTGATGTGTGTACTGCAGTTAAAAATTTCTTTAATACAGGCAAGATGCTAAAGGAAATAAATTGTACTAATCTGGTGCTGATTCCTAAAAGCAATCAGCCTTCCTCGGTTACTGATTTTAGACCAATTGCATGTTGTAATGTGGTCTATAAAGTCATAACTAAGCTGTTGTGTGCTAGACTAAAGAAGGTTTTGCCTAAGATAATCTCTGACAATCAGTCAAGCTTTGTTCAAGGGAGAAGAATATGCCATAATATATGTATTGTTCAGGACCTGATTGGAAGATATAAAAGGAAAAGCGTGCCTGCTGGTTGCATGTTTAAAGTGGATATTAGGAAGGCTTATGATTCTGTTAATTGGGATTTTCTAAAGGATATGTTGCTGGCTCTTAGATTTCCTTCTCAATTTATTCACATGGTGATGGAGTGTGTCTCTACTCCTAGTTTTTCTTTAGTGATCAATGGGGAGGTTCATGGATTTTTTAAGGGGAAGAAAGGGTTGAGATAGGGAGATCCTCTATCTCCTTTGTTATTTGTTATCTGTATGGAATACCTAACTAGGATTCTTTACAGTATTGGAGATCATAGAGATTTCAAGTTTCACCCTAGGTGTAGGGGGGTAAAGTTGAATCACTTAGTGTTTGCTGATGACTTGATAGTCATGAGTAGTGGGGATGAAAAGTCTGCTAGGTTGCTTATGAGGGGGCTTGCTACTTTTTCTGCTGCATCTGGATTAGTTGCTAATAATGGAAAGTCCAATGTCTATTTTTGCAACACCAGTGAGGATGTAAAGGTTAACATCATCAGACATTCTGGCTTTAAGGAAGGTGATTTGCCTTTCAGATATCTTGGTGTGAATGTGAATGCTAAGAAGCTGTCTAATGATGACTGTCAGATTCTTATAGATAAAATTGTTGCTAGAATCAGGCTTTGGGGTGGTAGGACAATGTCATACTGCTAGAGTCACTCTAGCAAATTCTGTGCTTCTTTCCTTGCATACTTATTGGGCAATGCTGTTTATTTTGCCTAGAAAAGTCTTGGAAGGGGTTATGGCTGTCTACAGGAACTATATTTGGGATGGTAAAGTTGTTTATAGCAGGGCTCCCCCTATTTCTTGGGATATTATCTGCAGGTCAAAGAGGGAGGGTGGTCTGGGAGTGCAGGATTGCATTACTTGGAATATTGCTGCCATGGGAAAATATGTTTGGGACATAGCAAATAAGAATGATAGTCTCTGGCTCAGGTGGGTGAATCACCATTATATCAAGGGCAGGAATTAGAAATAAATCCTTGTGTAAACAATCCGGTTGGCCACTTTAAAACTAGAAGTCGCCTTCTACAAAGTCCTCTCATAAACCAAACAATTAGAAATAAATCAATACCAAAGCAAATAAATTTACAGCAATACTAAATTACTTTAAAACCTCTTAAATCATCAAAATAAAGCCTTTAAATTGTCCCAAATAGTCAAAGTTACTAATATAACATCTCAACTATAAGTTTATATGTTAGAATTATGAAAATATAGTGTTTAATATCAAATTACAGCAACTTTAAAGTAAGTAAATAAATCTGAAAATTTGGTTTAAGTATATAAAATAACCCCATAAGCATAATTACTTGAAATAATCATTATATATTAAGTTAGTGTGTTAAAAACTCAAAAATATATCAATTCAATGTAATTAGAGGCTTCAAAATAAAAAGTATGAAATCTGAAAATTATTTTTAAAATTAGAATTTAAAGTTCAAAGCTTTTTTAATCATAAAATACCCACAATAATTATTTTGTAGGTTTAGAAGCATAAAAACATGAAACTAACATAACTTGCTCATAAAAATTGAAACTTTAATAATTTGAAAATTTAAATATGATCAAAATAATTATACTTTAACAAAATTTAAACATAGTATAATTAGATAACTTAATTATCACGTTTTCAAACCTTAAAACATGAAAAATCAATGTTTAAACCCTAAATTATACAACATATATAATCTTAAATTTTAAATAATGATTTAAACATGCTAACACTCATAAATTTATAATCTTTTATAAATTAAACATACTATCAAATCCTAGTAACAATAATTTATAATTGAAATCAAACAAAAATTGAAGCTTTTCATCAAAATAACAAAAAATAACGGAAGAGAAAACAAGAGGAAGGAGAAGAGAGGAGGGGCGAACTGGGCTGCTGATGGTGGCGGTGCAGGGGCGGCGCGATGTGGCAGTGCAGTCTTCACGGCTGGGCAACCTCGAAGCTTCACCCTTTTTTTTTCTTGGTTTGTTGTGTGCGTGAAGGAGGAGAAGAAAGTGAGGGTTTTTTTTTTTTTTGTGATTTCACGTAAAAAGGAGAGGGAGAATAGGAGAGGGTTTTATTTTGGGTTTTACTCTCCTAATTTTATTAGGAGTGGACTTTGGGCCAAATATATTTAAGAAAAGAAGTTGTAAATAGACTAAACTTAATAGTTTAGTAAAATTTTATTATTTTCCTCAAAATAATTCATACTTAGAGAATCAAAAATAGTTTGTATAAATAATAAACTAATACATTATAATTATGTTGAAAATATGGGGGATTACACCTATAGGACGAATAGCACCACCGGACACTTTCCAGCCAAACAGAGATTAACCACCCCAGAAATAGAGTCTACTAACTCATATAATACAGCCACAATAGCATCATTCAAGCAATCCATAAGGTGTTGTGCACGTAAATCGTCCCTACCACATAATGTTGCTCGAGGAAAACTCTTAATCCGATCTAAAACAACAACAGAATTAGTAACGAGATGAAGGCCATCAACCGATATATCAAGAAAGGATGGAGCTGGAGAAGTAGGGTGTTTAGACTGTAAATCTACGAGAGTGGCTTCATTATAAGGAGCAACACCTGAAGAAGAAAGAACCCGGACTGCAACAGTGCAATAGCCATCACAAATCTTCCTACGACATTGCTTGATATTGCGCTCCTCCAAATGAAGGTCCTCATCACCCACCATTGATAATAAAGTAGGAGAATCCTCTGGCAAAATACCCCTCACAAGCTGCAAATTACCACCTAGTGCACTTTAAGAACAAATAGCATGGGAAATACTCTCTTCTTCATGTCGGCGCCTTACCAAAGACATAGACTCAGAGCTGCTCTACGGGCGAAAGGTTTTAAGGGTGCAAAGAGGTAACACCAACAAAGAGACCCAATTAGAAAATACCATCATGCCTAGAGATCACCTTATCAAGAGCACCTTTCAGAACCCGAGAAAACCCCAAACGACACTTGCATGGGAGGTATATACTTCATCAGTACGAAACCCCTTGGAGAACAAACAATCAAGAAGAGCCACATCAAAACCACAATGTTGATCTTGCACCAAACCACCCATGCGCCCAAGCTGAGCCGGAGAAGAGGGAGCTAGCGTCTTGGAGAAACCATGAAGCATAAAACGAACAATACCATCACCTTCATCCGGGGGTGACACAAACTCACTCGCACTATGACGACACTTAGTACGCTGCGTATGCATGCGTTCTGAAGAAAACCCCACATAACCTAATCCCCATACGCGAAAAAGTAACTTCGTCCTCATTATTATTATTATTATTATTATTATTATTATTATAGTGATTGAGAAAATACATTGGTAAATATAAAATGAAATATATTGCAACTAATAAAACTAGAGGAAGTATATACCTAGAAAATATTGTCTCAAATAAACTCCAAGTTTGTAGCACACACCTAAGATGAAAACTTCAAGTCGATGACTACATTATGGTCCATATAATAATTTTCATGTGACTTTATATATAAATTTATTTTTATTTTAGTACATCTATTTAATCACATTTTATTTACAAGATCGGACCTCTTATCTTAAGTGGTGGGGCATCTCTATTTCCCTAAGTTTCCTAGAGAAAAATTATTGAATGCATAATTACTCCAAAACTGATAGTGGATACATCAACACCATAATATGTGGTGTAAATATTTCTGTAGAGTTCTGGGGTTGCAAATCAATTTTGCAATATTCACCAATAAATACATAATAATGTTCGACATTGTTGGTCCACGTTACTAAAGTATAATAGTGAATTTACGATGATCAATAAGGTTGACTTTTAAGTAAGAAAAAAAAATGTGTATATTGTATGTTTTTGCTAATTATACTACTCCATAACCTATAATCAAAGCTTGATTTCAAACTTGTAATTCACTCAAAATATAATATTCCTGTCTCTTAATTTAATGATGCTTCAATTTAAACATTATCCATACATATTTTTAACAAGCATTTTGTTAAATACAGTCGATTTAAGGTGATCGATCGAAGTGATATAACAAAATATTATTAATAAATAGACAAATTAATGGAACCACATGCTTATAAAGTAGATGAAACATTCACTTTAAGATATCCAAAAAGGGAGAATAATGGAGCATACAACACACTAGGACAGATTGAATATTGATGCATGTATATATAGAGATTTCAAATTTGCCCAATATGCCTTGGATTTGAACTATAAAGGATAAATGTAGGTAATGCGCTTGTTAAATACTCCCTCCGTCCCTTAATTAGATTCTTATTTTTAGCATTTATTCAATTATTTTTCACACAATAGAGAGAAGTAAGAATCTAAAAGGGATGGAGGGAGTACTTCTTTCATATAGTTTTCCTTGAAATTTAGGTGCTCAATTTCAAGGCACACATGTCTAGAAGGTGATTAGAGAAGGTAATCGAACAACATTATCAAAATAATTATTGAAATATCTAGAATATGGATGGGCATAATATGTGTATATTTATTAAATTATTTAATTTACTGATTTTGTTTATTTGCATTATGAAATATATTCCTCATGGTGCGTTATAAAATTTTGTTACAATTTAAAGAAAACAAAGGAGGTAAGTTAGTTAGATAGATAAAGACGCGTAAAATAATTTTAATACTCTTCAATTATTGGTATTTTTAGATTGAAAATTATTGCATATATTTGCGGTATTATTGTTTTAAATACTCCTATTGATGTAACAATTTAGTAATACATTCTTCTACAATTATGTTTTGCTACGTTGTTAAAAGACAACATAAGCGCCCATAATTTGTTCAACCTTTTTTAAAAGAAAATTGTATTAATGTCATTTTTTTATACTCTATTTTATGGTATGTACTCCTATCTTATCAAAGAAAGTCATTTTGGATCATCAACATTCAACAATTATAATACTTACGCGTTCCCGCCATTTTTTCAACAAATATTTTATTTTATTGGCATCTCATACAGATAAAAACTAATGAATTATTATATTGATAATGGACAAAAGTATAGTACACATTAGCATTTTAATTAAAGCGACATTTATATTAGAGAAATATGATTAAATAGATAAATTATTTAAAAATTAAAGGGTTACATTACATTAGTCATTACTTTGTACGTAAAAATCTCAATCATCATCTAATCAATTCAAATGGGATAATTCCAAACATCAAATTTAATTATTTAAACAATAAGAATGTAATTCCCTTCACTCAAATTTTATGGCCAATAAGAAATTCCCACTAAGATTTGGTAACGTATAATCTCCAAAACTATGAGAAGTTCTAGAAAACTCCAAAACTAGAAGCAGCAAAGAAAATTGACTTGTGCTTTTAGCAGAGACTGGTTTAAGTGGTCCAATGATGAAGTTGAAGAACTAGAATCCAAATGAGTTTTGCATTGGTCCAAGTGGCACTGTAATATCCATGAAAGTAGTTCCAAACTTCCAACAGGGACAAATATTAATTTTTAGTTTTATATAAAATCAAATTTAAATCCCAATGTTTATGAAAGAAATTGAATTGCTAGTTTTAGGGGAATACAAATGATAAAATAATCCAACTACAAAATTTGGGATTTGATAAAATGCTGATATAGCTAAAAAATTTAGTATTCCATATGACACAACGCACATAATCTCTAGGGTACTTTCTAATTTCTCAAATATGAAATGTATGTTGTGTTTTTTTTTCTACTCCTTTCGTTTTTTAATTGTGTCTATTTTTTCTTAAAAGGAGTCCTTACACTTTAATAGGACAAAAAAAATAATCTCCTCTTATCTCCCTTTTCTTTTATGTTGAAAATGCGCCCACACATGGTTATTACCAATAGTAGTTTAGGTCATAACATAAGCCACAAACAAAGTCGCAAAAAATTAATTACATGTTTATGGATCAGACTGAGATGAAAAGAAAAAACTAATGAACGTCTTCTTCGATTACATTGTCGGCAAAACATCAATTATTCAGTCTAAATCACTATGTTGTTGACCGCTGCGATATTGCCAGCAACCTAGCTCTATGTGGGCAATTCTTCCTTAGTAAATACATTATGATTTTGGATGATGAAAAAAATGAATTTTTTTTTTTAATTTTAATTTTTGATTTTGATTTTTAACTAATTTTGATTTCCTCACCCTTTTTTTTTTAAATTAAAGCATGTCTACTGGCACATGATTTAATAAAGATATTAGCAAAGTTAAATGGACATACTAGTTATTGATTATAAATTACTTGGATCTTTAATAATCCGAATTTTCATCGTCTGTGTCCAAAAAAAAATAATTGTCATTAGTTTTTTTTTAATTTACTTTAATTTATCTTATTTTCATTTAAACTCTTTAATATATTTCTAAATGTATTACTCGCATTATTTAAGATGACATCCACTCTCGCTTTATACAATTGGTCTTGTATGGACCCGGTCTACAATAAATTATTGTAGACCCAAAATTTGACACTTTCAAATAATATAATCACATTCTGGATGATATAATCACTTTTTTAGATGATATAATTATCTTTTTGTGAGTCATATTTTGATTTCATATTAAACCATTTAATGAGATTATATAATTATCTTTAGGATGATAAAATTTAAAAATCATCAAGATGACATAATCACTTTTGTAATAATATAATCACATTTCGTATGATATAATCACATTCGTATGATACACTAGAAGGTTGGATCTACAATAATTTATTGTAGACCGGGTCTATTCTAGTCTTAATACGCTTTATATATACCACTTTATGATAATATAAAGAGAATACTATAGTTGGTAATATAAAGAGTGAAAATTCTACAATAAATGACGTGTACCATATGTACCACTAAATTAATGTACCGCAATGTACCAATATTCAATTTAATTAAATATATTTTATATTTTTTTCATTCACTTAACACCATTTGACTTTAGCTAAGATGGTAAATTGCATTATTCCTTTGTGCAGGGGTTTAAGGATCAAATCTTTGTGCTCACCATTCTCTTATTTTTTTTTTTGTTTTTCCTCTTCTCATATTTTTTTATTTTATTTTATATCATACAACCTATTTAGAATTACCCGTAGGACTACATTATAATTAAACATCTTATTATAAATTTTGAATATTTTGCAATTTATTTGATCCATTTTGTTTTCCTTTAGACTACCTTCATAAAGAAATATGAAATACTTGTTTGATTTATTTTACATCATACAACCTATTTAGATTACTCGTAGAAATACTTATATTATGATGCAGTATGATCTAATGAGAGGACAGAATGACAAATATATAGTCAAATTCATTTTTAAAAAAATATATTATATGAATTTTAACATCCCATACCCGTGTCCCTTATTTTGAAATAAATGTTTCCTGTATTTGTTTCATACTTGTATCCGTGTCAATATCCATTCTTATGCAGCCTATTGTTTAACTATATAAAAATAAAGTGAAAATAGTGGTATAACATGTCCAAAGTTTTATTGTGCCAATTAATCAATTGTTTCAGAACAAATGGATTTTTTTTGTTCCTTATATTGAAATATCGGTACTCCATTTATATGACACGTTACTACTAGTCTTCTCTATTACTCCATCCGTTTTTAAATGCTTGCTCCACTTTTCTTTTTCGGTCGTTTTTAAATACTAGCTCCATTTCCTTATTTGGAAAACTTTTACTCCCTCCGTTTCACAATAATGTTCTTGTTCGTAAATTGATGCAAATTTTTACCCAACTTTGACCGCAAATATCTTTAATCTCACACTAGCAAAAATATAAAGTTAGATATTATAATCTACTCACCCAAAAGATCAAACTAGATCCCATATCACCATATTTATTCTTATAGATTAAGAGAAATTTAGAAGATTCTCTCTTTCTTAAAAAAGTCAAAGATTTCAAACAAAAACACCATTATGGAACGGAGGGAGTACAATATTTAACTGATTTCACTCACGTAGTGGACCCACCATGATCATATTTTATTAATTTCATATTATCTCTCCTCCAACTGTTTCCACTACTTTTGCTTTTTACAATTTTTTTATTGTTCCACATACCTCACTAACTCCATATATTATTAATTTCTCCTAAAACTCTGCGCATGAAAAAATGGAGCAAGTATTTAAAAACAGAGGGAGTACTTCTTTTGTCCTATTTTCTTCATTTCAAAATAAATAAATGACATGTTTTGACTTGTTACGATATCCGCACAAGGTCTAGTTTGATTAAGGGTCTGTTCACATTTACTTAATTTCAGTTCAGTTCAGCTCCAATTAGTTCAGTTTAGTTCAGTTCAGTTCAGCTCCAATCAGTTCAGTTCAGTTCAGCTGCAATCAGTTCAGTTCAGTTCAGCTCCAACCAGTTCACTTCAGTTCAGTTCACTTCACTTCAGCTCCTAATTTCCTTCTCTAATAAAACATTCATTTCCAGCTCAGTTAAGTTCAGTTTCAATCAGTTCAATTCAGTTCAGTTCAGCTCCAATCAATTCAGTTCAATTCAGTCCAGCTTCTAATTTCCTTCTCTCATAAAATATTCAGCTCAGCTTCAATCAGTTCAAGCTCAATTCAGTAAATGTGAACATACCCTAAATTTTGTGATTTATAGATAAGAAAAGAAATCATAGCTACGTGAGATCCAACCATTAACGCGAAAAAGGTATCTTATTTCACTTAACCCTAACCCCCTAACCCTAACCCTTAACCCTATAAATATATAAATCAAGAAATATGAAAAATAGCTACCAAAATAAATTGCCGCCAACAACTTAAAACAGGGGATTTTACATTTAATTTATTATTTTTTTAACAAATTTTTTTAAACTCATAAACCTATTCTGAGAGAAAAAAAAAAGGCTCGACACGACGACACTCCATTTTCTCAACTCCAACTCGCCACCGCATCAAATCCAACTCGCCACCGCCTGAGCTCCGCCTCCGGCACGCACCTGACTCCGCCACCGAGAGAGTAGATGCACAGCGCGTAAATTTGTGGTGAGTTTTTTTTTTTTTTTAAGTTAATTGTGGCCTAATTATTGTTTTCAAATTCAATCATCAAATTTGTGATTTGTTAATTAGTATGGATAATAGTTGTGATGAGTTAAATGACATGGATTATTGTTGTTTAATTATTAAATCCACCATAACCAAAGTCTAATCCTAATAATTGTTGTTGGTTTTGCCGCTTAGTAGCTATTGCATGCATGATTGTTGCTATAGATTTGTAATGAGTATAAGGCCATCTATTTTTTTGAGTCGAACTTCTATAAGAGTCTGAGTTCATAATCTATATTACAAAGTATATTCCGCGGCATTGATTGATCTAACATTTAATGAAAGTAGATAATATATAAATATTAAATATATTTTTTCTTCTTAAATACAGCACCAAAGTCGATCAATATTGTGTGGATTGCTCACAATGGACGATCAAGAAATAAGTAATGTTAACACACAAGGAGAAATTGATGATCATGATGATAATGCTAAGTTTGATGGTGAAACTAATACAATAGAAGATCAATTCGAACTACTACCTCCGTTTCTTATTAGTTGCAACTTTGGGGTATTATTTGTGAGATATAAAATATTCCAAAGTTGCAACTAATACGAAACAGAGGTAGTACATGAAGAAAAGACAATTGATCACTTTATTAATGAGCAAACATGGGACAAAATTGGAAAAAACTTAGAAGACTATGATGAAGATGATATGGATATGCTCAGGTGGAAGTCGTTAGAAGATTGTATTGAATTTTATTATACATATGCAAAAGTCAAAGGTTTCGGAGTACGAAAGGATGCAACAACTAAGAGTAGAAAAGATGGGCATGTAATATCAAAGAAGTTAGTGTGTCGTATGGAGGGTCATAGGCATGAAAAATGGTATGCAGATTGCCAGAAGACTTAGATATACAAATGTGTGGGTGGAAAGTGATTTTACAAAAGTGGTGAAAGCAATTACGTGCTTGAACAATGGTGCTACTCCTATTCACCTCCTATTTGATGATATTAGATTGGATAGCTTATTGTTTGATTTCTTTAATATCTCTCATATTACCTCCTACTCGTATTACTTATTCCACTATAACCTCAGTTATATTATTAATGTAAAATAAAAAAGTGGCAATTATAGAATAACACCATTCAACAATAAGTCAACAATACATGAGATAAATCAAGATAGCTGCTCCATTCAAAAAAAAAAAAAAAAAATCAAGATAGCTGCTTGAGATCAATGGATGCATCTCCCAAAATAGCACGCTTAAATAGTGTAGCTTCATTAAATTCGCTAGTGATGAGTTTTTCCAAATACTTAAGTCGTTTAATTTCCATGGATGCCGTCTGCATAAAAAATAAAAAAAATAAATAAATAAAAACCACTCAACCTTGTATCTATCACTCTATTATACATATGAAAGTTATAAATCAATCTAATTCAACTTTACCGTATAGAATATTTTTGACCAATCTGATTTATTTTCAGCTTCAATATACTTTAAGATGTACATGCCACAATCAATTATGCATAAAGTAATATAAATATATATAAATTTAATTAAAAATCGATTGTAAAATGAAAGTAAAATGTTAACATTACAATAATATATACTCCATACCCATTTGGTTGCAACGGTGTTTTTTGAATATCTACATCAAAATTTACACACTCTTCAAATATTCGCCCCAACTTAGGATGATTCCCATATACATGTGGAGTCTTGAGAAGCTGTAACATCAACAACGTAATAAAATTTTAAGTCAACAAAATTAAATTGATAAGGACATATATACTAATTTCTAATTAATAAGCTTTACTTACCAGCTCTGAAACAATTCTACGACGATCATCGTTAATGCCAAGTGAATCCAAAATATAATTTTTCCTTTCAATAAAATCAATAACCAATAGAAACCAATGTTGTCCATAGTCATCATTTAATGGCACATAAACCTATAAAAATACAATTAACTTTAATTATATTTTTTACTCTTCTTAAAAAATTTCTTAATTACATAAATGTCAATAAATATATCAAGATACCTGCTCAACATTACTACTATCATTAGGCATAAAAGTTTCTATCCACCGTTCCTGAAACTTTAGCGTGCTTGCAAACTTTGACATCCTCTTTTTATCTAAATGAAATTCCATTACTCTATACTATAATAAAAAAGAACTTTATCATTAGTTTAGTGACATCAATTCATCACCTTATAAAAAAAAATGACAACAATTCAATTACCTGAAATGAGTTGGGTAATATCATTTTTTTAGGAGCGACATCTTGATGCAAATTTATGTCGTATAAATAATAATCAATAAACTGTAAACCAAATCACATTATTCAAAATTATAATACGAATATTGATAAATAAGTTAAAAATAAAAATTTGAAGTTAATTATATACCGTGCTTTTTAACCACTTTCCTGGATAAATAAATTTAATATCAGTTACTTCTGCATAATTTGACGCGTGTTCATAACAAATGTTAGTATTTTTCTTCCATTTAGCAATGCCAACACAAATTTTACGCTCTTCCGGAGATAAAAAAAATCCAAATATGACTTGTATGTATCTGGAACTTCATTAGCTTTCTTGACAATTTTTGACAACGTATCACCTATTCCGTTTTTAACCTACATAAACAGCGTGTAAGTCTAAGAAACATAATTCAATCAAAACACATTTTGTTAAATAATATATATACATTGTTATCACCTTCTTTTTCTTAGACGACTTGCATTGAGCTTTTACAAGAATATCTTGTATTGAAAAATCTACATCGTTGTTACATTTCATATTTTCTCCTTCATCCTGAGAATAATAGTTTGATTTTATTATATATTGATAATAAAATAACCAACAATATCATTACGTACTATTCAATCATATAGTGTTCATACCTCTTCCTTTACGAAACTTTTAACCACCGTCTCAGATACCTTCTCCTTATCGTACAATGTAGTGCTTTCATCCTTACTCAATACATCATAATCACAACCATTGACAAGTTTAAAGCGAATAAAATTAAATGTGAAAATAAAACATAAATAATCAATTAAACATACCGATATGGTTTCCTCCTGAGTTTAACCTCGAATTCTTCAACTTTTGATCATCACCATGACTTGGATGGATAACATTTGACTTCACATTTTGTTGCTCTTTTTATTACTTGTTGTTTGTTTAGTAGCCTTGATTTTTTTGATTGGAAATTCCTTTAATGTAATTAATTGACTAGGGAATCGATTTCCAGTATATTGGAAATTAATTACCTCACTTGGAAGTTTTGGACAGTCCAAATCTAGTTCTCTTCTAGCACTTTGATTAGTAGGGAAATATTTGATAAATGGTGAGCTACAAGATTCTTTAGGAGTACCACATTTTTCCTTCAAATCGTCCTCTGATTTTTCCTTCAAATTTTTCTCTGAAGACCTATTATTTAAATCTCCTACCATTAATGTTCCAGATGTAAAATCCTTCTCTTCTATATCTTCTCTGGTCTTAAATAAACCATTATCATTCTTCCTTATTTCATTACTCGTAAATAAGGCCAACATCTTTTCAATGTTACTATTTATACTAACAACTACATTTTCAATATTTTTCATTGACTTGATAACATCAAACTTGTCTAATGGTATTTGATCTCCAATATGATCTGCATTATCATTTTTTTCCTGCATTTAAATAAGTGTTTACATATATTGATAGGAATACGTAAGCATCCAATTAATTATATATAAGACTATAAGATGTGTAGAAAAATAATTTACCTTGATGCAAATATTCTCTGTACAATTGTGAGCATGTTGTTTTGAAGGAGTCAAATTCAAATCCATCGATTAGTTTCTTTGACAAAGAAACAATAAACTCAGACCATATAATAGGTAATTTGCAAAATCTGAAAATTAAACAAAAATATTAAAGAGGTACGGAATGAGAACTCTACCCAACAATGACAAAGTCAAGAATTTAAGTAAAATAGTTGATCGAATTTGAAAATTGTAATTCACGTCTAAATGCTCACGGAAATTAAAGAATGTTTTTACCAAGATTTTATATAAACTAATAAAAAAAAAATAGATCAGGGGGGTGGGATTGAATCCAAAAAGAAATAAAACACAAATTAGTATAATACTAATATTGGTATTTATATTATTATTGAAAAATTGCAAGTTTTTTTTATTACAAACTAAGTCCATTAATTAAACGTCCTAGTACAATGCAATGGTGAACAGAATTAGATGAAGAGTGACATTATACTGTCAATTAAGAAATTGACTCGAAATTATAAAAGCCTCATATGCATTTATCTATACTCTAATTGACTAAAAATCAATAAAAAAAAAAACAAAAAATTATAAGAATTGACTAATAACAAGTAATAGAGTAGCAAATCACACAGTAGTATCGTGGTATGGAGCACTTTCACCAAGATTTTATATAAACTAATAAAAAAAAATCAGAAATTGCAAAAATTGAAATAACATCAACAATTCATAACAATGAAGAAGCATTACGAGGGAGAAGAATAGAATTACTTGACAAATGCATGTGGAGATTAGGGTTAGGGTTTTTTAGGGTTACGTTTTAGATTAATGAAAAGAGAGATTAATATTGAAAAAAACTAACAAATTACCTCAATTGAATCTTAAAATTAAAGATGTTGAATAATGTTGTCCCCAAATTATAATTGCTTCAAGATTTAAATGTGATGAATGAAAATAACGAAGGAGGTAGGTAGAATGGGAGAGCGACAACGATAGAAACTGAAAAAAAAAAAAACTACTTGAGAAATATAAAAGGAATTAAGTGTTTTCCTATATATATATAATTTAGTAATACATAGCAGTACATAATATTTATGGTACATAGCGGTATTTGTCATGCACTGTAGACTCTCCCTATAAAGAGAATACTATGTTTCTATCAATTGTAGCATGTTTTTAATTTCCAATTATATTATTTAATTTAAGATGAATTATTTTTAGTTCCCCGCTACAATAGGTGTCTGGCTTGTCACAAGACAAATTATTACGCTAGTTCCTAATCCAAACCACCCAAAGCCTTATCCTACTTTCAATCTTTGGAGATGGGGATGTCAATTTCCAAACTCAATTACATAAAACAAATGGGAATTGTTGTCATAAACTATTGGTGATAGTTTGTAAGGAACACTTTTATTTTCCCTTTGCTTTGTGTAATGATTTCTTTAAAGGTATGGAGAATTATCCTATTGAATTGGTACCTCATGTTAATCGCCGAATGATTTCAGCTTTATAGGTTAGCCAGGCACGTTGAGAGTCTAAGGGGATATATAATAGTGGTTTTAAATCGTTGACAGTGGTTTTAAGTCGTTGACATGACACGTCCTAATCTCAATAAATAAAAAAAGTATATAAAATAAGTTGTTGACATGACATGTTCAATTAGTAAACATAAGTCGTGTCAAAGCAAGACATGGTTTGTATCAAAGGTCCAATAATATAAAAATACCAAACACCTCTTTTTTTTTGTGTCTGACACGTATTTAGGCGTACCCTTCTTGGTGTCAGAGAATAAGGCGTGTCCTACTTGTATCGATGTCAGACAATAAGTCTGATACGGGTAGTATGTACCGAACAAAACCTCAATTCTTCAAACTTAATATAATTATCCAAAATATTATTGTCATGGGCAAAACTTGATCTTGATACCAACAATATATCAATTGGAAGTTTTATCAATTTAAATATGTCCAAGTCTATATCTAAGTTATACATGCTCTATTTCTCCACTGGAATACTCGATGATGTCGATAACTCGAGATAGAGCACTCAAAGGGCATATTATCTACGTTAATTAGGGTGATTATTGTTATTGGGTTTTAGTATGTATTAATTTTATATATATCCTGTAATTTGTAAGACAAATTATATTTTGTTATCAAACAAATTTACACTCTTAATAATTACACTTTTGTGTTACCATGTCCAAAAATATATACTCCCTCCATCCTTTTAATAGAGATTCATTTCGCTTTATTATGTGAGTAATAAATGTTAGAAATGGATCTCTAATAAAAAGGATGGAGGGAGTACTTAACATACTACGTAATAATCAATGAATCTATGTGTAAACAGCCCAATATCGATAATAAGTATCAAGCTAAAACAATTAACAAATTTCCCAAAAAAGAATAGTTATTTATAGTATCTTTTCAATTAAGATGAATTATATATAGAACAGTTTTTTTTTTTTTTTGAAGAAGTATATAGAACAGTATTTATATAAACACTACAAATATTTTAATTTATTTTTGAAACCATAAACACTACAAATATGATATAAAAAAAATGTAAACATCATCCAAGATGATCACTAGTTTCTTGTCAAAATAAATAAATAAAAAATAAATAAGTAAAAGATGATCACTAGTTTCAATCAATAAAAAATAAATTCCCCTCATCATAAAAATAAAACTAAAAAAAATGGATTCATATATATGAAATAAGGAATCTTTCTTCCCAAAAAAAAAAAAAAAAAAAAAAAAAAAAAAAAAAAAAATGCTAAACAAAGGCTACGTGTCTACTATGTACATGTTACTACATAGTTATATGGAATATGGACTTTGTCATTCATGACATTTGAAATAATTATGTGTTGTTTAGTAAAAATCATTAGCTAAAGGATTTTGTCATCTTGCATGCCTAACACTTAGAATATTATGCCCTACTTTAAGATATTGCTTTTAAGCACGAAGTGGAGATCATTAGTAATAATTACTTATCATTAAAAAACTATTATTGGTTACTATAATTCTATCTAAGCCCCTAAATAATAGTCACGGGCTCACGGCCAATTTAGGTACGTTAAGAATATACGAAGTATGAACTTTGACGGTAAACTTATTACTCTATATACGTTACATCTCAAATAGTACGATATGTATGCTCGAATATATCTATTTCGTAATAAATATCTATGTTCTCAAAAAAAAAAAAAAAAAAAATAAAAAAAAATATCTATAGTGAAAAAGATATTATTATTACAATAAAGTAGAAAAATCTTCACCTAAATCTGATTGCGTTTAGAAAAAGACTGCAAGAATTAGAGTTTATCTTGAATTAAGATAATAATTATTATTGTAGAACTGCAACTTATGGGTTGTATTTTGTCCCTTACTCTCACTATTTGTATGATTAATTTAATTAATTGAGAGCTTTTTACTAATCCAGAAAAATCTAAAGCGATAAAGATTAGATTAATGGATCGGAGATCATTTTTTTTTGGGGGGAGATTTTTTTATTTGATTTGGTTGATTATGCTTTTGGCTTTTATGGCAACCTGTTTAAAAATTGTATAAGTACATGATAGATAACACCACTTACATTTATACGTTGATACTTGATAATTTGTTAATGAGAATAATCTCCTAGTTAATAGGAGAAATTAGACTAATATATAAATTTGAAGGATTTTTTTTAAATAAAAATTAATTCATTAACAAAATGATTATGGTGTTTACAAATAAATTTTACACATAATAAATAGGGAAATTCCCATTGGTACACCCGTGGTTCTGACTTTTCCCATTGGTACAATCCTAAACTTTTGTCTTCCCATCGGTACACCCATGGTTTGGTCTTTTTCCCAACCGTGACTAACACCTTTAAAAAGTATTTCATTAAGTTAAAATAATTAAGGAAAAGACTATATAACCCCTTTTAAACATTTAATGTCTCGATTTGCGTGTCAAAAATTGTTCGGTTAAAGTTTTGGGAGTTATGTTATATCTTAAGGAACCATATTAACCTCGAAATTAGCAAAAAAAATAACGCAAATGTCTCATATGCGTGTCAAAAATGTCTCGATTTGCGTGTCATTAATTTTTTGTGATAATTATTGTTCAGCTAAGGTTTTAGGGGTCATTTTGAACCTTTATGGATCTAAATCGAACTCGAAATTGTCAAAAAATTAACGAAAATATCTCATTTTGCGTGTCATGACAAAAAAATAAGAAATATTATGACATGTAAAATGAGATATTTTCGTTAATTTTTTTACAATTTCGAGTTCGATTTACATTCATAAAGGGTCAAAATGACCCTTAAAACCTTTACCGAATAATTAATATCACAAAAAAGTAACGGCACGTAAATCGAGATATTTTTTAATACGCATATGAGACATTTGCTTTTTTTTTTTTGCTAATTTGGGGTTAATTTGGATCATTATGGACTAACATGACTCCTAAAACTTTAACTGAATAATTTTCGACACGCAAATCAAGACATTAAATGTTTAAAGGGGTGTTGTAGTCTTTTCCTTAATTATTTTAACTTAGTGAAATACTTTTTAACGGTGTTAGTCACGTTTGGGAAAAAGACCAAACCATGGGTGTACCGATGAGAAGGCAAAAATTTAGGAGTGTATCAATGGGAAAAGTCAAAACCACGGATATACCAATGGAATTTCCCTAATAGATACATTAAATATTAAACAAAAGAAAATTCCATGTATTGAAACTATGATCGCCGAATATATCGTGCACCATAGTAAATCACTCACACGTACACATTGTTAGAATATTGTTTTTTCAAATTGACATAACGATTTGTTGTAGCTAAGAAGATGATTTTCAACTAATAGATTTAATTGTGTTTGAAAATTTGATAACCTTAATCCACCACAAATCTATGCATTAAAGGACTGTTTAGTGTTTTGCCAATTTGGTTTAAAACTTAAATTTGAATATTGAATTTGTTGAATGCCATTATAATATGTAGTTAGACATAATTATGGGTGCTAGTTCAATTTGATTAATCATTAATCATAAGAGTAACATATTCTACTAAAATAAAATAAAAAAAATTATTAAAAAAAAAATCTATTTAGAACTCTTAATAAAGTAGAAATAGTTTTATTTAGCTTATTGAAATTTGTAAGTTTGTACCAGTAGTTTATTGAAATTTATCTTGTAAGTTTGTAACTTAAGTTTGTAACTTTGCTAACAGTACTTAAAATTTCCGGATCCATCTAGGAAGATCCGGAAAATTTAGGCGGAATTAAGAGTCTGTTCTCATAGACTGAACTAAAATGAAATGAATATTTTATAAGAGAAGAAATTAGGAGCTGCACTGCACTGAACTGAACTGAGCTGAACTGAACTGAACTGATCTGAACTGAATTTCAACGTATGAGAACAGGCCCTAAGTGGATCCTAATTATTTAGGCGATGTTTTATTTCAAAAAAAATTTAAAAAAAGTACGACGACTTACAGAATCGTCCGACGAAGCCTACGGCGATGTCCGAACGTTGTTGTCGTCCATCATCTTGAACATGTCGCTAATGCTTAATAAATTTTTTTAAAAAAAATTCGGATTTTTAGTGGTGGATCGAATGTGGTGGGGTCAAATGTGGTAGTGTCGGAAATTTTTTTTACCACGTGTTAGTAAGTGGAGGGGTCAAAAATGATATTATATCATTGTATACTACAACTTATACAAAAGGTAATATCTGAATATCATCCTTCAATATAAAAAAAGGGAGCGATGTTTAGCAATTCATTACACAAAATATACCATTGAAATTTAAAATTTCACATAAAAAAAAAAGTAAAAAATAAAATATTCCTGATGAGTATGCTGCATACACATGTTGGGTATCTACCCAAAATGACCCCACCTTGCTAGCTAGTGCTTGTAAACTATCGAGAAACTATGTTGGTTTAATTTTATCCGAATTGAAGGTGACTTTGTATATATGCACCTATCGATAATCATTTCCATTAATCACAACAATAGGGGTTCACACATAGTTTAAAGAAAATTAAGTGTGGCCGGAAAAGGGATTATATAATACGAAGTATAAAGTTACTTATAATTAGCGGAGATAATCATTAACAATATTGGGAGAAAACAATAATAAGGCAGGTTTATTTTGATAATAAATCGGGATGATTGTAATAACAAGATCTTATGTAACCATATTTTACCATAACTATAAATTAGAAAAGTTAGTCTAACGTTTGTGAGTAATAACTATAAATTAGAAAAGTTAGCCTAAAATTTGTGAGTAATGTCATGAGTCAAAATGTACGTGCTAATTAAAATAATGAAGAAAGTATCATAAATTTATTGAAGATGAAAGTTTCTAGGTTTTTACTTCTACGTTTTGGCACAAATGTATCTCATGGTATTTAAATTTATAAACTTGTGAAGACTCTACTTATTCTACATACAATTAATCTTTGCCACTAAATTAAAACCTCAAAGATAAATTTCTACGAAGAGTAATATTAATTAGTTATATATTGTTACTTTAGAGGAATACTACAAGAGGGGGGTGAATTGAAGTTTGAGAGAATTTAGCTAACTTTTTGCGGAACTAATAAAACTGAGCTAAAGGAACTTAAAAGAAACACAGAGAGATTTTACGTGGAAAACCTTTTGGCCCTAATAAGAGGAAAAACCACAACCAATAAACTTATTTAATTTAGTATTATTAATTTTTTGTCTGCTCGTAATCCTAGCATGTCTCATGATGATCTGATCTTCCCTAATTATTGTATATTGATTAAGTACATTATTGGTCATTATGAAAAGAGAAAAATCTAAATTCCACGATTAACGGCTTAAAATGAATGTACTCTTCGGTCACCCTAACAATTGATTATGATATTACCCATTTGGCCATGTATAATGATTAATGACATTATGTCATAGTAAAACAATCGAATAAGGCTGGTGTAAAAATTAATGCCTTTCTAAGTTTCCTTTTAGTTGAAACCTGTCTAATTTTAATTTGTATCCAACACGTACTTATCTACTAATTATTTCCTTTAGTTTCATAATAAATTAATAATCCTAACACTTTAACTAGTTTTCATGTCAATGTCCAATTATAACCGTTAATATTTGTAATTATATATTTTTAAAAAGTATTAAAGATTAGTATAATAAAAATATACTCCATACATAAACACTAATATAAAATATTTTACATGTCAAGATATGTTTTTATAAATTGGTAAATAGTATGATTAAAGTATGCATAATATAAATAGTGTAAAAGTCAAACTATTGCGATTATTATGAAAAAGAAAGTAGTACTAATTACTACTTCGTACTATCGACGAATGTAAAATTATTATATCTATAGCCATGGACAAAAAATTTATTTGAACCATATACATCCCGTTCTTGTTCTTGGTATGTAACTCAATTGTATAAATATACATATATCCATTAGTTGTTTATCATGCACATCATTACCTATCTCAAATAAGAAAAAATCCCATGCAATATATTTAAACCTAGTTCTTAGTATATATGTGTGTGTGTGTTTTCAAGAAGAAAAAGGAGATATAATTTTAATAGGGAATTGAAAATTTTTGTTTAATTGTAATAATATTGTACTTTTTATTTATTTCATATTGTATTGTAATTTGTATGTTATATAATTTGTAATTTTGTATGTATGTGGCTTTAAATTATTTGTCCTTCGTATCTTAGTTTCCTCTATAAAGAAAACGTTTAGGTTACTATTATGAAGTGTCGCTAATTAAGCTAGCAAAGCTAAGCTTATGTAACCGGTTATTCTTGGGAGTAAAGTGAAACTAGGGTTTTAATTATAACTATAACATGTATAATTGAATATTTTTGTATCTTTATGAAATAATTGAAGTGATTTTACCTTGATAAACGTCAGGCCAGGTGCAATAATTTAATTATTGTAAGTAGAAGCAATTCAAATATTAATTAGAAGTCTATATATAAGTCATCGATATAAAAAGTTGTGGCTGATTCTAAATGGAATCTTTAACTGTTAAATCTAATGTTCTTATTAGAT
This sequence comes from Chenopodium quinoa, assembly GCF_001683475.1. NCBI lineage: Eukaryota > Viridiplantae > Streptophyta > Magnoliopsida > Caryophyllales > Amaranthaceae > Chenopodium > Chenopodium quinoa. The sequence continues at coordinate 118,279 of NW_018744681.1, forward strand.
GAACAGTTGAAGTGTCATGATCTTAATATGGTTTTACAATCAAATCATTCAATTCGACAATGACAAATTAAATAATTAGTCATTCTTACTTATTATTGTTCACTAGGAAATCTCTTCATTTATTATTGTATGCATGTTAATAAATTATGGTTATAGCTTAGTAAAATTTCAAGTAATCTATGAAATAATCCAAGGAATCTAAATAATTTACTAGATTGTATCATAGTTTGATATATAGGGTTTGGCCCTGTTCTATTCACCGTATTTTGTAGAACTGAAATTATTCTTAATGAGCTGAAATTATATTTGTTGAACTTAAATTTTCTTATTAGGCCCCGTTCACTTCACCTTATTTTTGTTAAACTGAAATTATTTTTACTGAAACAAAATTATAATTGAAATTATTTTTGCTGAACTGAAATTATTTTGACTGATTACTATTATAATTATTCTTTAAGAAAACTGAATTTTACTGAACTGAACTTATTTTTACTGAACTGAAATTATTTTTATTGAACTGAAATTAATTTTACTAAATTCAAATTATTTTTGCTGAACTGAAATTATTTTTACTTAATATTATTTTCTTAAGGTGAAGTGAACAAAGCCTAAACTATATCTAATTTCTCTATTACATTTCTTCTTTGAAACTTTTTTTTTTATTTTTTTTTTACTAAACTCAACTTATATTCAATGAATAGAATCTATTTCTATAGGAATAAAAATTAGCCTTAATAGAAAATAAAGTATTATCGTTTTCTTACTTTTTATTTAAAAGGAAACTTTTTATCACTAAAAAATCAATTACGGTGTGTGATTGATTGCTGCTATTTATGATGGTACTATATCAATTTTTTTAGTAACGTTGGTGAATTATACGATTGTATGTACACGCAATTAGGTTTCGCAATCCAATTCTAAGCAAGTAATCCATATGGGGTTCATATATATGACACTCATAATTTTTCAAAATCCTGGGTCCGGCTCTGCATATAATAGCAAAAATCTATAATTAGTGAAAACCTAAATGATTAATTCAACACCAATTAAAACGGTGGTAGAAATAGAGCAGGTGAAAAAGAAAGAGGCTGAACTCATGAATTAATTCTTTAGAAAGCATAAATCAAGCACAGCATAAAAGGACTTAAAGAAGAACAGCAGTGCCAGTGAACAAACTAACCTAAATTTCATTAAGTGGTCCAATTAACAACTAAAATCAAGAGAGTGTGTTTTAATTAGTCCAAGTGTATAAATAATTTGCCATTAAAAAAAAAAAAAATAATGGAGACAAAGATATAGTGTTCTTACAAGATATGTAAAAACAATGTTTAATTAGTGAGTGAATTAAGTTATAAACATGGTTAATGATGACAAGAAAATAATGAGTAGTTGGTAGTAATATTAGTTAAGGATTTGTCTTTTAGCATGCTATATTAATGATTTATTTTACTATCAAATCAGATTTAATTGGTCTATGTGTCAATCATTAGCTAAAACAAACTGTATATTTAACAGTAGTTAAAATTAAGATTAATACAAGTAATGTCTTTTTTTTTTTTTTGTTTAGTATGTTTAGTATTTTGATTTGTCTTAATTTAATTTATATATTATTCTTGGTAATTATTTTTAGATGGGATGTGGACAGTAGTATAGTGTAGTAGTAGTAGTTGATTGATGTGTTAGACAAGAGAAGAATAATGTGACAATTGCTCAATGTTTTGCTTGTAGCTAAAAAAGTAGAATGAAAGAGAGAAATATATAATTTTCTTACAAATGACAAATTCTTGATTTTAAAGAGAAGAATACATTATTTGACATCAAATTATAAGCTTCCTCTAACTAAAGTTGAGTGGCTGGTGAACCAAAAAGACTAATAATGTGACATAATTTGGAAGTTCTCATTCGATAATAGGATGTCAAATCAGATGTGTGCACTTAATGTAACACATCTGCAATTTGTTACCCTTGCTCTATCCCTAGTTCATTCTAAAGTGTCTAGCTTATTGAACTCGGTCTGGTGATTTATAAAGGGTTTTGGTTAGATAGCGTCCTTACTTTTAAAATAATTGTGCTTGTCATGTCGTTCCATTCCCCAGGATCGATAACATGAACTAAGATGATTTACAAACAAGTTTAGTACCTGCAATTGTCTAATTAATACAGTACTACGTAGTTATATTACCTTTGTATTATCATGTTCTTAACGCATATCTAATCCATTCATTTTTGGCAATAATTGGTAAGTGGGTCACTGGGTGTAAGAAATAAGTGAGTACAGTAGTAGACACTGAGTAAAGTCGTAAAGATGTGTGTAAATAGCGTGTGATAAATAAGAGAGATTATGTAAATAGTGTGTGATAACTTGAGAGTGGTAAAATATTGAAAGGATTTTCCTAAAAAGAAATAATAATATTTAAGTCGAATTTTTTTAAAAATAATCAACTAGAAATAAAAAATTGATAGAGTATATATATTCTTGGGCCTCAACCATCAGCTTAAGCTTTTGGTTAGTTGGTCCACTAACATGGTATCAGAGCCGGTATGAGGAGAGCTTTTGGTTGAGTTCGTCCACTAACAAAAATAATAAATAAAAATAAAAAAAAAAAAAAAAAACTTTGAAACGAACCAAAAGAGTATAAGTGATCTAATTAAAAAATGCTATAATGATTGGAGTGGCCATTATATATATATATATATATATATATATATATATATATATATATATATATATGGGAGGGATCCGGTAAGAACCCCTGTTTATATAAGAACCTAGTATATATAAGAACCAATCTAATCCGTAGGATTAGATTGTAATAAACGCTCCAGATTAAAGCAAAACTAGTAATGGCATAATTGTAAATATGAAAACAAACCACCATCATATATATACCCCAAATTTTCTCTCTCCTCAAACATAACCCACACTACCGCACTCTCTCTCCTAAAACCCCCAAATTCTCTCCAAAATCACCAAATTCTGATTTGATTTTTTGTGATATTTCTGATTTGATTTTCATGAATTTAGCATGAGTTCAAGTCGATTTTTTATTTTTCTCATTTGATTTTCATCAATTTTTGGCGATTTTAGTGTTCAAACTTCAGCGATTTTAGGGCTGGAATTTTCAACGGATTTAGGGTTCGAATTTCAGCGATTCTAGTGTTCGAATTTCAGCGATATTAGGTAATTTCAGCGCTACTTGATTATTTCTTGTTTTTTTTTTCATGGATTCTTTTTGGTTTTTTTGGCTTCATTTTAGTAGTATGTTCGATTATATTGCTACCTCTGTTCTGTATTCAATTTCTTTTATTGAATAGTTTATGTTTTTAGTTTTTGATGATTTATTGTATGTCTATTATGTTTTGCAACTAATTATGTAATTTCGGAATTTCTAAATGAATGAATTGACTTTTGTGAATTGTAAATTAGCTTAGCATGTTCTAAACTCTTTTTCATCATGTTCTAAGTTAGTGATACCTCTTATTGCGTTCTTAATTGTTAGTGATATCATTTTTCATGGATCTATGGGTGGTTGGTGATGAATTAGTGCTTCCCTTAGATTAATTGATTGACACATTATGTTTGAGGCAAAACTTGGGGACTGAGGATAAAGAGAGAGGGAAGGAGGCTAGGGGTAGGGGGTGGGAGGAGTATGTTGGCCAGCTGGGCATTATTAATGAGTTCAAAGGCTTAAAATAGGTGGATGGACTTACACCATGCTTATGATTTATGATGTTGCAAATTTAACTGTCTCAAAATGAATTGTAGATGCCTTGGCAAGTTAGGATGGTTTTGTATACATGATGGGGGCAATTTAACTTGATATAATGTGGCCATTTTTTATTAGTTATTATCAATGCCAATGCAGCTTTCTAGTATGATAATTATCAGTTTTAAAGTAGTAGCAGCTGCTGTTAAAAATTAGTGGAGTATTGGGTGGGGGGCCCTTTGGTTTGTGAAATTGTAAAATGTGAAGGGAGGAATGTAGCAGGGCATTGTAATGGGCCGGGGGGCATTTGAGTTTCTACATGTGATTGTTTTCTGCCCCTTCTAAGGGGGAGTGGTGATCAATAACATACGGCTAAAACCTATTAGCTCAAATGGTAGAGCACTATGCAAATGCATAGAAGATGTAGGTTCGAATCCTACATAGGTTATCTTTATAAATAACTAAAACAATTTTAAAAGGTAAACCTTATTATTTCTCCTTATAGCCTAATTTAGAACAAATGTAATAATTTAGAAAATATTGATATACATACACTAACCAAAGGAGGAAGAGCTTTCATAGGTGTTATTCTGATCTTGCATCCTAATTCATGAAAATATTGACATTCATTTTGATGAACAACGGACAATTTTGATGAACAACTGAATCAGGACAAGCCTGCTTGAATTTCTGGGTTAAGAATAGCATGATAACAATCTGGATTAAGAATATGGTAACATATCTTTCACATTGACCAGAGATTAAACTGTCATTAATCCACAAATCAAGACAAGTTCTAATTATTTAATTAGAGTATCCACAAATCAAGACAAGTTCTAATTATTTTATAAAAATTTAGAACATTAGCATAATAGTGTTGAACAAGGGCACAATTATTTAGAACATGATCAATTATAGCTCAAAAATTATTAAAAGAAGATCAGAGATAAATCAGTAACATTTATTATAAGAAATAGACATGATTGAATAATTGATAACGAAGAATGATGACGAAGAAGGTCGCATAAGCTCAGCATTCGGATCCAAAATTCATTCAAAATTAGATGAAAACTGACAAACCTGAAATTGAAAAAAAAACAACAAAATCAAAATTACAAAAAAAATAAAATATAATTAACACTCAAAACAATAGAACATAGAAACTAAAGCTGAAATAAGTGAAATTCGATCAAAAGCAAAAATAATGAAAAAATAAAAATGATTGAAAGTGAATAAAAGAATGAAATTATTAACACAAAATTCAATGAAATTATAAACCAAATAACAAAAATCAACACATAAATTCAGAAAAATGAACAATAATAATTATAAGAAAATTAAATAGAAAACCCTAAATTTTCATCATACCTTTGAAACAGACCTTAAACGCGAAATGTGGGAGAAATAATGAAGAATTCGCGCACAATTCATAAGTTCGAACAAATTTCTTGAAGAATTTTGATGAAATTTGCGTTTAATGAGGGGAATTTGAAGCGAAATTGACGAGAGAAGAGTAAAGATCTGTAGCAAGATTAGAGAGAGAAAACAATGATGTGAAAGAGGAGAAGGGGATGTGGTAACTGGTAAGTGTAAAACTGAAATTACAAAAGTGCCATTATAATTCTATTGATTTTGGGCAGTCGGATCTACTTTAACCCACGGTCTAGATTAATTCTTATATATAATGAATTCTTATATAGAGGAGGGTACTTACATGAGCCTTCCTCTCTCTCTCTCTCTCTCTCTCTCTCTCTCTCTCTCTCTCTCTCTCTCTCTATATATATATATATATATATATATATATATATATATATATATATATATATATATACTAGGTTAGAACCCGTGTACGGTTTATATAAAATTTAATTTTTTATAATTTACATAAATATAAATAAGAATATGCACCTTGTACAAAATATCTGTATTTTGAAAATTTTATATTTTCATCAAAATTATGATATAATACCTGTTTAACTTTGCTAATACATATTTTAATGTAGGAGTCTATTTATTAGTGTACAACTTAAAATTATTTCATTTTTTAAGGATAAATTGATAGGATTTATTTGTAATATATAAGCTTCTATTATTCAAATTTCAAAATCTATTAAATATAATAGTTAAAAAAAAAAAAGAAGAAGATGACATCATCATGTATTTAGGCGGGAAATTTTTTATTATGAGAGTGACATATGGACAATGATGACATCAGCAAAGTTTTGTTTTAGTAATAGTTAATAGATAGATATAAAGGGTAGATTTTTCCCGAGTTTTTAGAGAGCCACGTAGGATTTAATTTTTTCAACGCGCCATGTAGGATAATACTTCCTCCGTTAATTTTCTTTTAGATGTAACACACACTTTTTCACGGTATTTAAGAAATGTGGGGTTCACATGATATAATAATACACTTTAATATGGGATGAGTGGTTGTTAGGAGTGTAATTTAGTGGTCATGTGTTTTAAATAAGGAATATAGTATAGTTTTTCCCTAAAGTAACTTTCCTTTTATAGTGTGTTGCAAGTATTGTGACATTTTCTTTTTAGGAAAGTGTTGCAAGTAAAAGAAAACGGAGGAAGTACATTTAAGTGGTAACCAATTAAATACGAGATTATTAATTTCTTTTATAATTTAATAATTAAAATGACACGCAAGCAAAATTGGCGAATGAGATTTTCCAGTTTAAATTAATTAAATATAAAATATTATCTTTTGATATCAGGATTTTATCTAAATATATAACAAATTTTAGCACATAAATATATGTATAAAAAAATAATTTTAAAATATTCAAACAAACTGCACATCACAAGGGCTTCATCTAGTTTTATGATATTGTCAATTGTAAAGCTAATCATAAGCTCTAAACGACCTAACTATACGATTAAGATGATCAAGATCAATAATTGTGATATTAATAATTCGGATTTTATGTTACATAATAAATGAAGGATAATCTTGAGAGGGTTAAGAGAAAAATCTAGGCCTCTAGGGTCCTAAAAATGAGTTTGAAGAAATCATCTTGATCACCTTAAATTGTCATAATTCATAAAGCATCAAGTGTTGGCCAATTACCCTACTTCCTTTCCTAATCAAAATTTTAGGATTACATATCATTTGATCGAGGGTATAGTTTGACATTATCAATAATCTTATCTTGAGACAAATATTTTGATTTCTAATTTTGTACATCATTTTGATGTATATATTCATAGTTGTCAATTAACCTAATCTTGAGACAAATATGGTGATTACTAGTTTTATACATCATTTTGATGTATTAGTATGAATGTATGACTACAATCAAACTATCAATTGCCTTATCTTGAGACAAAAAATTGTGTACCAAGTTTTAATTTATAATTGTTGATATTTTTGACAGTTATTCTGAGGAAAGCTTCACCATTCATTTATACCTACCATAACTGTGATTGCTACCTTTACATAATCAATTTTTTTTTTTCTATGATCAATTAAGAAGTGTATTGTCAAGATCCTATTGGCTCTCTAGGTGGGTCCAACTTTCTAGGAACGAGTCACCTATCTGACACGTGGTATGTCCTAGAGGTCAGTTTGAACCAGTAATGACTAAAAGATGAATTTTAAAGTATAGTTAGTGGGGATATATATAGTTAATTGTTAGTAGGTGAGAGAAATAATAATAACAAAAAAGTAGTCTATGATTAAATAAACAAAGTAAGAAGTAGCGTAAGGTCTTGTTTAATTCAACTTATTTTTACTTGTTTAAAAATAAAATAAGTTCGATTAGAAAAAATAAGTTTAGATCAAATCACCGTTTTATGTGCAGTTTTTTATCGCTAAATATCCTTAATTTTGTAATGAAAAAAATTATGAAAATTGCATATTAATAAAATACAGATTATTACAAATCTAACAAGACCCCCTTGATATATTTTTTCCTTATAGATTATCCTACACTTAAGGTAAAATTTTAGTCAAATCAGACAATCATATTAGATTAGACCAGACTAAGCTAGATCAGATAAGTTTAGATAAGTAAAAATAAGGTGAACTAATTAAACAAGACCTAAGTGATTCGAGGTTGATAAGTGAGAGAAATAATAAAATATTATTACTAGTTCCTTACCAAATATATAATACTATGTTGCAACTATTATGAAACGGATATAAATGGAGAGAATGATATTTTTCAACACGAATTAACCACATTACAATATGATGTTGACTAATTTACTTATAACATTACAATTTATTTAGAATATGAATTAACTATGAGACAATGTTGGAGTTTAGGTTTTAGATAACTAAATTTAAGTGGAAAAAAAATCGCTTATCGCATCGTTTTTATTGGATACTTAGCTTGATGGAGTAGTGAATCATCGAATCGGATACCTAAACTGTTATGATTATTGGATTAGGAATACTACTTTTTGAACACCGATACAATAGGTTTTCGGTTATTTAGAGTATTTTCATTCCTCGCCCTTAAGTTTTTTCATTATAGTTGCATCACAACAATTTGATTGCCAGAAGTGTCAATATACAAACTAAGGGGTCGTTTGCATTGGTTAAAATAGGTAGTGAAAATTCCCATGAACTTCAATTCTAATATATGGGAAATAAATTTCATAATCAAATTCATGGGACGTTCTTAAAGTTGTTTGGTTGGTTGTGAGGGAAGTAAATTCCCATGGGAATTTTAACTTACCTAGGGGGAACTAGGTAAGTAAATTCCTACATTTTGTGGGAAATGGAAATTCATTCCTAGGAAGTTCTACTTCCCCCATTTCACCAAATTTTATTCAACCAAACAACTTACTCATTTTGCAATTCCTAGGAACTTTCAATTCCCACGATTTTGTATGTAAACAAACAACACCTAAGTTTAACATACTTAAACACAAATGTAATTATGGATTAATAAAAACTTTAAAAACAATAATATTTGAAATATATATTAATGAAAAATGTATATTTTCCTCAATCCCCAAGATTGTAAAAATTGGAAAGAGAGCTTCTCATTGGATGAGTCAAAGAAAATTTGAAAACAACTTTCATACAAGTATTTGATAACCTTTCTAAATCTAGAAAAATACTACTCATAAGTTTTTCCTCCTTATTAAATGTTGTAACTAATTGATCTAATTAAGTTAAATGCAAAAAATAATGTACTAATATTATGTGAGACGGGAGAGTAAGGTATAGCTCAACTGGTTAGAGCTCCCCTGATAGTTTCAGGAAATTTTGGGATCGATTTTCATAATCCGCCCTTGTGGCTCTCAAAACATCGAGAAAAAAAAAATATTACGTGAGACAGGACTTACCTTAAGTAACAAGTGGTGATATAGTGATACTCTCTCCGTTTTTAAATTCTGGTTCCATTTTCTTTTTTTCGATCGTTTTTAAATACTGCTCCATTTCCTTATTTGGAAATCTTTTACAATATTCAATTCATTTCTTTCATCTAGTAGACCCAACATAGATCATATTTCATTAATTTCATATTCCCTCTCCTTCAGTTCTCTCAACTACATTTGCTTTTTACAATTTTTTCCCCCTACTCCACTACCTCCATATTTTATTACTTTTTATATTTATTTTTTTAAAAACTCCGTAAATAGAAAAATGGAGTATATACTTAAAACGAAGGGAGTACAAAATTTTTCAATAAAGAGAGGCAAGTGGAATAGGGGGCTGAGGGTGAGCTTAATTGTATTGCCCACATTTTTGACAAAAGATTTTTGGCTTTTGGTTTGGTGTTGGTGCGCTTTTCTACTTTGCCCTGCCTCATTCCTGGATTCAAATCCTGAATTAGTATGTTACGGCGCACAGCCATTAAGCAATCTATAATTCTATATCTATATGATTTTCAAATCCTGGAATAATATTGATTTGTCTCTTTTCTTGTCTTTCCTTTATTTATTTTTTACTTTTGATTTCCATAATTTGGGATGATTGAACTAATTAATTCAATTAGTCAAAGAATAGGACGCTCTTCCTTAAAAGGTAAATTAAACCACATGAACAAACTGAGACTTGAAATTAATTCCATTCTAATGTGATTTTTTTTCTTCTTCTTCTAATTTAAGTTGCGGTGATATTTGATCTAATATAAATTCCAAGTTGCATTTTGGCAATTTCGTTTAGTACGGGCCGGGTGCAAAACCACACCAACTTGGACCGCAAACATTTGCCTCTTTAGATGCAGCAAACACATTGTTGGTGAATGAACCATGCAATTGATGTAATTTTATCTATTATTCGTTGTTAATCTTTTCTATATCCGTTATATTATATAAAATTTACCATTAAAACTTAAAACATAGTTATAAGGCCTTGTTTGCTTGGAGTAGTTTATTTTCCTAGAAAATACAAATCCTTAGGAAATATATAGGCATATGGTGTTTGGTTTGATGAAAATGAAAAAAGCATAGGAATTAGAAATTCAAGGGAAATGCAAATTCCCACAAGATATGAGAAATTTCTCACTAAGCCCCCTTGGTGATTGAAGTTTTCTAACAAATGTAATTTCTTGTAGTGTTAACCAAATAAGTTAGTTCAATTCCTAGGAAACTGATAAGGGAAAAATTTCCGACAAAATATGAATTCCCATGGAAAGTTACTTTTCATGTGAACCAAATGATACCTAAAAGTTAGGAACAATTTGCACTTTTGCAATTTCGTTAAGTATGGGTGCAAAACCACACCAACTTGGATCGCAAACATCTGCATCTTTAGATGTAGCAAACACGTTGTTAGTGAATAAACCATGTAATTGATGCAATAATTCGTTGTTAATCTTTCTTGTATCCGTTACATTACATAAAATTCTCAGCATTAAAATTAAAAACATAGTTATAAAAGTTACGAGTATTTACAAATGGAAATGAGTCACACTAATGAAAATGATACAAGTATGTAAGAAGGTTCAAGGAAGATGATAAAGAAGCAAATTGATATTATTGTCAGCTAAGTGCTTACTAATAAGCTGATAATGTCGCGTACAAAAGCTACTTCGTGGAGTCCAGTTAATTGCTAATTAAAGGAATTAAATGCGTAGCATATCTTTGAAAGTTCCACTTTACGCTTGATATTTTTTTATAATCAATGCGTATTTGATAAGATGACATTATCATGTGATAAGTGCTACCCATTTTACTAGATTTTCAGTAACAATTAGGCTTTGAGTTTGACTTTAATTATTATTATAGACTACTAGATTAGGTTAGCTTAGAGTAAACTTGGTGGTTGTACGAAATTGTCAAAAAATTAGCACAAAAACATGAGTCCGATAAACTAGGTATAAAAAGACTAAACAAGAAACTTCAAATGGATAAACGTTGGTTGGTGAGTGTTGAATATTGTTAGGTTACTTTGGTTGCTTCCATCTTTTTACTAGTATTTTGTACGGAGTACGTGTTTGTGGAAAATTTTAATTACTCAGTATTTTTTATTTTTTTGAAAACAAAAGTCATTTATCTTATTAAGGGCGTGTTCGGTAAAATATAGTAGTGAAGATAGTTGTTTGTTGTACAACTAACTTTAGATATAACGATACATAATTAAAGTATAAGTGTTCGGTAAAGTAGTGGTTGACTACCTATAAAAAATTATATTTCTTTTCCTAAAATATTAAATTAACACTATTTTTAAACAGCTACCTTAATCTTTGAAAAAGCTAACATTTCTTAAAATTCAATGGTAGTCATCCTTAAAATGACTCCATTATACTAATTATTATTGGCTAATTTTTTATTTATTTTTTATGTCAAAATTACTAATAAATCTTTTTTCTTAGTTTAAAATTTATTTTTTATTTTTAAAAATTTTTATAGTTAATTTATGAATTATTTTTAATTTTAGTAACAATAAAAACCGAATTTTTGTAAATTAATTAAAAAATTTATAAAAATTATTTCAAAATTAATAAATGAGTTTTAAAAATTAGATAGATGATTTATAATTAATTTCGACATTAAAAATGAATTAAATCAGACAATAAAAAATTAGTATAATGGTAGTCATGATGACTACCATATAATCATCAAATATTTCTTGCTTTTATAAAAGCTAACTCCACTACTAAACACTACGCTAGTCACTACATTGTCAAGTATTCATAATTTTTTTTTTAATTAAATAGTCGTGATTTAATTTGGTCGAATCACTAAACGTAGTGTAAGTGAGGTTGGTAAGAATGATAATTAGTATTGCATAATAATAATGGGTCCTTAACAAATAAAAAAGTGATGCAAATATTAAGAAATGGATGGAAAAGGAAAATATTGCAATTATTACGAAGCAGAGGGAGTAGTTCTCTAACCGTTTTTTAAATTGTGAGAATTATTTTAGCATATACTTCTAAGATGTCACAAAAATTCCCCCTCACATGTGTCATTCAAGATTTCAAGCTAAGCTTTCCATAAATTATGCTAATGTTTTTATTCAAGTCACGTTGTTCATCATAACATTCACAAATAAAAGCACATGATTTTCAATGGTACTACATAGCACATCACAGCACATACGAGTATACGACCTTGACTTTTGTACCACTTGCATGCTATGCCTAGACCACGTACACATACATGCAAGTTTAAGCTAATTAAAATTTCATACTAAAATTAGCTACCTTAAAATAAGATCTAAACTTCTAAAGGACCTAAATGAACTCCAAAATCAAGATGAGTGATATATACAAGTATGGTTTATATTATAAATAAAACTTAGGTTATTTTGACTTTTACCATCAAGAACTTAAAAAACACGAAATTATTTTTACTTCTCAATTTTTTAAAAAATTTTATTTTACCACCAACTAAAATTCTATAAATTGCTTTTCACAACATGTTGTCAAAATAACCATTAAATCTAACGAAATTTAAAAAAAAAATCTTTGATTTCTATGCCAAAAACATGTTCTTATTTTTGGGTTCAATTTGGACCTTTGGAATTGATTTGAGGTTTGAATTGACAAAAAATTATTGTAAATACCTCATTTTTTTTCTACTAAAAATACCTCAATTTGCATGACACATATAAATCGAGGCATTTTCAATAATTTTTAGTCAATTCTGACCTCAAATTGAATCTATGACCCCCAAAACCTCTAAAGATTTTGTTTTAGCATGAAATCGAATAATATTTTTTTTAAAAAAACCGTTAGATTTAACGGTATTTTTTACGGCATGCGGTTAAAAGCAATTTTTGGAGTTTTAGTTGGTGGTAAAATAAATCTTTTAAAAGTTTGGTGGTTAAAAATAACTTCGTGTTTTTTTTTCGGATAAGAAATTTCGTGTTTTTTCTTAGTAGTAAAAGTGTAAAAAAAAAACCTATAATTTATTCTTGAAAGCATACAATAAGTCAATAAGATTGTCCAATATATAGACTATGTAAATATATAGGATTTGCTACATACGTAGTATATATTAATATGTAGGAAGCTATATATATATATATACACTTAGAATCTGTTCACATTTACTGAACTGAACTAAACTGATTGGAGCTGAACTAAACTGAACTGAACTAAGCTAAAATGAATATTCTATGAGAGAGGGAAATTAGGAGCTAAATTGATTAAAGATGAATTGAACTGAAATTAAATAAATGTGAATAGGTCCTTATTACCGATTGATTTTAGATGATGAAAAGTTTCAAATCTGTATAGTGTATATGTTCAAAGTCTGGCTCTGACAAATAAGATCTACGAGTATCATTTTTTTTTTTAATCTACTTAGTAATTAATAACAATATAATTAATACACGTATATAATCAAACACATCTAAAATCATGTTTGATTGATGGATGATAAGTAAATTGAATAGAGACATATAGTCAAATGATAGAGTGCATCTCAGCGCCTTTACAAAGCATGTAAGAAGGGAAAAATGTAAATTTGGCAAGCTTTTGGAAAAAACAAACTCTACAATCATTATAATGTATCATTATTTACCATTATGCATATATATGTATCATTAAAGTATAAGTTGTCATAATAGTACTTTTTGTGTATTATTATGTATGAAGTGGTACTTTTTACCATTCTATAGGTTGAATATTTTCCCCTAAAATATTTATCACATGTCACCTATTATCATATTATGCATGTAGTGGTTCAGAGTACATTTTTCCATCCTTTGATATAAGAAAAAAAAAATTATATACATACATAATTACAGGAAATCATGTTAGAACCTTTTTACATTATTTTTTTCTAAATACAGAATAATAATGAGAAGAGATTGCGAAAAAATGCTGCGGAAAATAAGTAAAGGAAATAATCTACGATATCGAGCAAGCTCTTAGCTACTTGTTCCTACTAGTTCCATAAGACTTGAATATCCAACTTTGATCAGAATTCAAGCTGCAAAGAATTTTCTTAACGTTAAATTAAAATTAATTATTTTTGAATGGTCGTAATTGGATATAGCATATATAGTACATTTTAATCGATTCATCAATACTTTAAAAAAAAAAAAAAAAACAATACAATAATTATTTGGAGAAAATACTAAATCAAGAAAATTTATGATGAAAATTTCAAATTTAACCTTATATATCTGTCAAAAAAGCTAAGAGTATTACTTGCATATCGTACGTTGCTTAGTTGAACAGCACCATACATATTATTATAAATAAATTAACATATCCTAATAAAGTCCACGTATGAAAGCTCTTATCCAAATGAAATTTTCAGCTGGAAGAAGACTTTTTGGTACTTTTAACAATTAAATAATACATAATATTTCCAGATAATCCTAATAATGTATGTAGAAAAAATGGAAAATAATGATACCATTATTATGAAGAATTTTTCTTACTCTACGTGTAGAAATTACATGAAGCAATTCTCCTAAGCCTACGTGCATACAGCATATACATACTTACTAGTTATTAATCAATTTATATGAATAAGTCAGTTCATATTATCCAAATAATAATACACGTAGTAAAATGATAAAAAAAATAAAATAAAATAAAAAAAATAAAAAATAAAAAAAATAAAAATGTGTCTTTGGCTTCCTATTCAAAGGCAAAAGAGAGAGATAGGAAAAATGATGCTAAAAAAGACTTTTGAAGTAAATCAAAGTCCAAATTAAACATGCCTAATCGAATGGATATTGTTTGAAATTTAGATTACCTAATATGTTGTTTATCCATTGAGAAGTTATTTTATGTATCTACTAGGAAGATTTTAGAGTGGTCATGCTCTTACTTGTAAGCCACTTTTTTTTTTTTTTAAAAAAAAAATAGCCAAATATGTAAATATCCAATTTGGAAAATTCTATATGGGTATGTTATTGTTTTTTATGACTCTCTCTACATCTATAAACAATAAGAACGTAGAAGTTTGACTCATGTAGTCATGTTAACATAAAGGACAATTTACTATACATTATCAAAATGGAAAAGTGTACCAATATGTTACTATAAATCGTGTTCAGAGGCGGGGCTACAAATGATAACACTGAAAGTGATCTAGAGTAATTTTGTTTAATTGGGCCCTAAAATCATTTTTTTGAGGAAAACTGTTATCAAATTAAAAAATCGGGGCGACCCTTTTATAGTAGTTTCACTTAGGGGTCCTGTGAGACCGACCACCCTGCACATACTCAAAACCACCCCTGACCGTGTTAATACTAATCTATTAATGTATTAAATGACACTTTAGTGTTTTTACTTAGGGCCTATTCTCTTTAACTTATTTCCAGTTTAGTTCTTAATTTCCTTCTCTCATAAAACATTCAGTTCAGTTCAGTTCAGTTCAGCTCAGCTTAGCTCAGTTCAGTTAATCAGAACAAGCCCTTATTCACTCTTTGAATGATATGATAACCCAAATTCATCTATACAACTGTGGGCATGTTCACATTTACTTAATTTCAGTTCAATTTAGTTCAATTCAGTTCCAATCAGTTCAGTTCAACTTCAATCAGTTCAGCTCCTAATTTCCCTCTCTCATAAAATATTCATTTCAACTCAGTTCATTTTAGTTCAGTTTAGTTCAGTTCAGTTTAACTCCAATTAGTTCATTTCAGTTAAACTCCAATCAGTTCAATTCATTTCATTTCATTTCAATTCAGCTCAGTTTAATAAATAGAAACAAGCCCTATGTATAAAATTATAGGCAACTTTCTAAATTGCATGAAAGGTCTTTGATTTTACAATTTCACTCTCTTTGATGTTATAAAAGATCCCAAAATCTTCAAGCATAATTTATATGAGGTATGAGTTTAGAATGAGTGAAACCCATACCTATTGTTTGTTTTTCTAAAATTCAATTTTGAAACCCATACCTCAAACCTCCAAGGTATGGGGTTTTGAAACCCAAGGGGGGAGGTGGGTATATATATGAGCCATAACCATACCTTTAGCTTCAAATTAATAGAAAAACATATCATTTCCAACTCAAAACCAAACAAATGGAATCAAGTATCAAGTTCCAAACTCATACCACCTGGTTTCATTCCTTATTCCAAACTCATATCATTATTTGAACAAAAGACACCCTTAATATAATTGGATCTTGCTAACGAACTCTCCCGTGACGTAAGATAAGTATTGAAAATATTTTCTAAAGTAGTATTGATTTGAATGCATGTCAAAATTGTGCATCGCGATTGATTGGTGTAATTAATGTTCTTTTTTTAATTTTCTTTTTTAATCTAATTTTTCTACTTTTAACTACTTATCCAAGGACCCCAGGATATTCTCTAGCGTTTGCCTAAATGGTTGAGACATTAATTATAACTAGTATTTTGGCCCGTTCGATGCACGGGCTGGTTATTTTTGTTGAAATGTGTTGCATATGTTATATGTGTCGATGTTGTTTTGGATTTTAGTTAGATATATATACATAGATATTACGTGGTATGAAATGACTTTTTGATTTAAGTTAGAAATGAAACTCTTCATTTTCTTATTACATAAATTTGCAAGTCTTGGAATGCATATAGACTTAAAACATTATTTATTTTACTCTATTGAAAGATTAAGGGAGGTGACATGTGGCATATGAGTGATTATGGTGACATGTGGCTTAGTATGAATATGTGGTTAGTGTTTTTAAATAATAGGTATAGATTTCCAGCATTTACTATTGACCAAAGTGATGAAATTTAGGTTTAATAATTTCTCCTTGTAATTTACTTCTTTTTTTTTTTTTTTTGAAATTAGAAATAATTAGGTTTAAGCTACGGTGTAACAACTATAATACAGAGTATTATGTAATACACACTTTCAAAAAGTTTTTGAATTCATTTCGTATACTTTCAATTAGGGGTGTCCATTCGGTTTTCGGTTTGGATTTAGCCCAAATCCAATCCGATTTGAAATAAATTTCGATTTTTAATTTTCAAATCCAATCCGATCCGAATTATTTACCAAATCCAATCCGGATTATAATTTCGATTATTTGGATCCAAGCTGAAAATCCGAATTAAAATACGTTGCTAATTTTTTTGGGTCTAATGCGATTATAAAAATAAAATTGCAATAATAAAATTTCAATACTTGAAAGTATAGTAGTACATGATTTATACAAGTATTGAAAACATAAGTTTACATGATTAGTATTATTATAATCATAAATTTAGTTAACATGATTAATATTAACAATATTATTTTTGTAAAATGACGCTTTCATAATTCGGTTATTTCGGTTTTTTGGATCCGAACAAGATTAATCAGACGCGATCCGAAAATAATGCTTTCATAATTCGGTGATTTCGGTTTTTATCTGAACAATGAACACCCCTACTTTCAATGTGTTTGTTGACAAAGCAATATTACTCCGTAAATTAAACTTATGCTATGCGTCTCTCCATTAAAGGGAAGCATCCCTCTCGGAAACCTAGGAGCTTGCCAAAGTTTCAGGCAACTAGTTCTCCGGTGAGTATCCTCTCCTAATTAATTAACGGGTGTTTTACTTAGCGTGTTTTCAACGGTGAAGTCGGAGCAGAATCAAGCACGATGTTGGGCTTCATTAAAAGTTATTAGTGTTCAGTTAGCAGCAAATATGCATAGGATACTTTGATTTGTTTTTTCATCACACCACCAAGAGAAAGTATTTGTGGTTTCAAATATGTTTAATTTGTTAGAGACGTTATTGAAAACTAATATAGGGGTGTTGAGAAAAACATTTGGTGGTTTTAGAATCTTAACCTTTATTCTTTCCATCAAAACCAAACTTAATTGAATTCATAATAAAGTTTTGAGCTGAAATGAATTGATATGGAATCTGTCTTACTAGAAAGATATGGATTCTAAATCACATACATACTTGTTTAAAGTTGTTCGGTTGAATATTGAGAATAATTTTTACATCTGATTGACGAAATGGACAGTAAATCTTAAGAGGTGAGGTGTGTACATATAAGATTCGAGAAGGATGAGGTAGATTCAGAATCCTAGCTACTAATTAATTTGGGATTCCACACTTTAATTGAAAGACTAACCAACAATCTATAATTATAACTAAAGTAAAAACCGCTAACATCACTACTGTTTATGTGTCAACTTTTTATTAAAAAATTTCACCGCCTAAACTATAAGTGGCATTATCCTCTTTTTTATTTTTTTTTTCTTTTTTCCTTTCAAGATAATAGATAAAGCTAATGTTCGAAAAAGCTAAATCAATTACACATTTTCATAAACACTTAATTTATTTTTTACTAAATCGACTAACAACATATTTTGCTTATAGAGAAAAAATTAGGACATAATTAGTGGTTGGCTCTTTCATTTTTTTCTTCTTTCCTCCTATATTAACCACTAAACACTAATGCTTTTTTTTAAAAAAAATATGTTAATTATGAATTTAATTAGAATATTTAACATCATGTCTTCTAATACATGTGATCAAATATTTTTTTACACCTAGTAAAGTAAATAAAATGGATTCCAAGTCAACCCATTTCAAAAGATCGAACCAAACAGGGCCTACGATTATTACATTCATATGGTTGAATAGTAATTCAATTCAAATGATAATGTTTGTTTTCTCTTAGGGTCTGTTCTCATTGACTGAACTCAGCTGAACTAAACTTAGCTGAACCGAACTGAATTGAATATTTTATAAGAGAAGGAAATTAGGAGCTGAGCTGAATTGAATATTTTATAAGAGAAGGAAATTAGGAGCTGAGTTGAATTGAATTGAATTGAACTGAACTGAACTGAGCTGAACTGAACTGAATTTCAACGTATGAGAACAGACCTTTAGAACATATAATTATACAGTACATGATTCTTCTTGTTACTCCGTAAAAATTATAAACTTTCAACTTTAATATAAGAGTTTTAATTTAGGTTGGACACCAAATAATAATCTCAATATCCTTTAACTATTATACTACTTTTGTTTTTTAATTATAATATATAGGAATTTTTTATGTCTTACAAATAATAACATTTTGTTACAAATAAAAAAAACACAGTTAGTTATACTATATACTTCCTCCATTTTTTTTTATGGTTGCAACAGTTTGACTTTTACATTGTTCACGTGTTTCACTTTGACTAGTTTTGACTATTTATACTTAAGTAAAAATGCAGTCATGTGGGATCTTGTTAAATTCGTCTCGATCTATACCATTTTAATATCTAAAGTTTATAATTTTTACATTGGTAATTAAAGATAGGAAATTGAATTTTAGTACCTCGAATATAGGTAATTGAATTTTATACCATCTAAATTTTATTTTAAATTAGTACCTCCAAAATGACAAAACTATAGGTTTCAGTACCTCCGTCTAGTTCGTTAAGTTTCCGTTAGTGGGGCCCATTATCTAATTATTTAATAATTTAATTTATTAAAAAAAAAGAAAAAACATTTTATTAAAAAAAAAACTTAAAAAATAAAAAAAAAAACCCACGAACCCACCACCAAGCCACGGCAGCTGCCGCCGCGGCCAGGCACGAAGCCCAGCCACGGCAGCTGCGGCCGCGGCCAGGCTCGAAGCCCAGCCACAACTGCTGCCACCGCGGCCAGGCACGAAGCCCAGCCACAGCAGCTGCGCCGCGGCCAGGCATGAACCCCGAACCCAGAAACCCAAGAACCCCAAGAACCCACCACCCACGAACCCTGAAACCCACTACACCCACCACCGAAGAACCCCCAAAACCCACAATCCGACCACCCACGAACCCCTAAACCCACCACCCACAACCCACGAACCCAGAAACCCACCACCTTACCACCCACGAACCCGTAACCCGCCACCCACAAACCGAAAAAATTTAACCCTAAAACCCTAAAAATTGATTTGGGGGAAAGGGGGAAGGGGTGATGTGGTGGTTTTCGGGAACCTCGAGGCAGCCAAGAGTGAGAAAGAGGAGGGAAATCAGCGACGGGAAAGGGAGGGGGTTTTCGATGTGGTGGTTTTCAGGTGGGTGGGGGTGGTGTCGTCGCGGGGAGGCAAGGCTGGTTAGGGGGTGGCGTCGGCGCAGGGAGGCAGGGCTGGGTGGGGGGGGTGGCGTCGGCGCGGGAGGCAGGGTGGGTGGCGGGGAGGCAGGGTGGGTGGCGGGGATTTATTCACAGGCACTTTTTCCAGTATCAAATTTGCTCTCAAGAAGCTTGAAGTTCCCAGTCAGACATGAAGAAATCTTGGAGAAGTATAGTTCTTTTCCTTATCTGTCAACTATTGAGAGGGAAGAGATTTCTGATGCTGGTATTCGCAAAGTTCACCTTGAACTATATTTAGGGTGAGTGACTGAGTGCTACTATGCTAGGCTGCTCAACTTTGAATCATCTACTAGAAATATATTTTTTATTTTTAAGTTTTTTTTAATTATTTTTTAAGTTTTTTTTTAATAAAATGTTTTTTCTTTTTTTTTTTTAATAAATTAAATTATTAAATAATTAGATAATGGGCCCCACTAACGGAAAACTTAACGAACTAGACGGAGGTACTGAAACCTATAGTTTTGTCATTTTGGAGGTACTAATTTAAAATAAAATTTTAGATGGGTACTAAAATTCAATTACCCCTATATTCGAGGTACTAAAATTCAATTTTCCCTTAAAGATATTAACGATTGAAAACATGCGTCGGCAAGCATGAAAAGAATAGTGTTGCAACAATAAAAGAACAGAGGAAGTACTAGTTTTGTGCCCCGTGCGATGCTCGGGTTAGTTATTGAATTTTAAAATAAATTTTTAATCTATATGTCAAATTTTAAAATATATTAATTAGTTAAGAATTGATGTGCTTTTGTGACGATTTTCTATCTAGTAGGCATGTGATAACTAATGATAATGTTGGTGGAAATGTTCGATTTGATATAATACATTAAAAAAAAAAATAGCAAAAATTAAATTAAATAAAATAAATGTTCAAAGCCGTGGGTTGGTCCGATCCCAAAACTTAGGGCAAGGGTCAAACATTATTTCTTGACTCGTAACCTGAAGAGACCAATCCGAGATGACTCTTGACTCGACCCTAATTGACAGGTCTACATAGTAATAAATTTCTATTAGATTGTAAAGTATATATTTTTTTAACCGATTAGTATATATATAAATGGATGTTTTACGCTTAAACCTACTTCCTTCGCTCGAAAAAAATATTATGATATAAAAAATAAATTTTTATGATAATTTTATATTATTATAATCTAATAATTTTTTAAATAAAATTATAATTCAATTTGTACATCTGAAATATATAAATTTAACAGGTGGATGGATGGGTCTGGTGATGAAATGGATGTATCGTCATTCGAATCCGACCGATCCGTCACCCCATCCACCTGTCACCCTGCTTAAGTTCGGATTTTCATCCATATATTTGGATTGGGTGGATGGTTATCCATCTGGTTTGGATGATATTGCCACCCCTACTTTCCACCCACCCACCACCTAACCCCTTTCCCCTACTGACGCCCAACACTTCACCTCGTTGCGATGCCCATCTCCTTCCCCTTGCCGCCACCCACCCTCGACACAATGCCCTTTTCATTTCCCACACCCCTCCTCTCATTCCTCCAAGATGACTACCACCCCCACTCCCTTTCTCGGCCCCCTCCCTAAAACGACCCTACCCATGTTCCCCTTCCAAAAAAGGACCCTTCTTGAAACAACCCCTCCCCAAAATGACCCTCTCCCTTGTTCCCCTCTTGAAAAAAACCCCAAACCTTAAACACTCCACTCACAACCAAACAAGTTTTGGGTTTCAGGGCAATTTTCGGGAAAAGTGTTCGTTTTGAGAAGGAGATTGTTTTCAGGGTGGGGAAAAGGGAGGAGGGATGGTCGTCACACCAAGGATGGGGGAGCTGGCATCTAGGGGGCTGGAGCTTGGTTGGGGTGGGTGGGGAGGGTGTTGGTTATGTTATAACTTTTTTTCTAAAATAGTTTGATCATTAGAAAAACACTCTAACTATTATTAACACCAACTCTAATTAGACTATTCGATTTATTTTTATTTTTTTTTAAAAAATAGCAAAAAAACAAAGTTTAGGGAGTTACAAACTTTTATGTCTTTAACTTTAGGGAGTTTATAGAATTAACATGTTATTGTTGGTCATATTTGATTAAAGTGAGTGAATTAATTGCAACTTTTATGAGTTGGGTGTGTAAATTGCAAGTTAAATTTAAGTTCAGAGAGTGATTGTATAGTTAACTCAATTTTACATTGTGCATTTATTTATTTTTTTTTTCAAAGGAAAAAAAATGCGGTTTGCAATTTATACAACTAAATTATCTATTATAATGAACATGATGAATGTAGCCATATAAGTTGACACAGAACAGATTGTGAGCCAAATTATGCATAATATGGAGAATAGGGGGATTGCTTTCTTTCCTTTCATTGCCTTTTTAGTTTTTATTTTGTTTGTCTTTTGTTAATTTAGTCTAAATAGCTCACTTAATCCAATTTATAATTCTTTTTTTTTTTAAATTGCATTTCCAATTCAAATTTTGACATAAAGTTACTTGTCTTTACTTTATTTAATATCATTTAAAAAAAACCCAACTATCCCAACTTGATTCATCATGTGAGATTTTTTTTATCAAATAACTAACAGTCATTTCAAATAAATTCCAGCCCACAGATTATAGCGTTGAATCAGCCTCCTAATAATAAGCAAAAAATATCACACCCAAACAACAAATCTAAATGTCTTGATTTCTTTCCATGCATCACCCCATTTTTTTTTTTATTTCTTTCCTTTCATTCAAATTCCAACTCCAAAATATCACACCCAAATAACAAAATCTAGATGTCTTGATTTATTTCCATACATCACCCCATTTTTCTTGATTTCTTTCCATTCATAGTTTCATTCAAATTCAAACTCCAACCCCAATAATCCAATATAATCCCCTACATCTCTCTTATTAAACACAAAACACCATTTTAAAAAAAAAAAACCCCAAAAGGACTTTTCAGGTATTTCAAACAACAAAACAACATAAAAAAACTTTCAAGAAATAAAAAAATAAAAATAAAAATTGTCAAATTATTAAGAAAATGACTCACCAAAGTCCCTTATAAAACCCTTACCCTCAATCACTCAACATTTGTCCGTGCCTTCACCCAATTTTATTTACCTGGTTTCGCCGGTCCTTTCCTTTCACCCTTTTTTTTTTTTTTATTATCTCTCTCCTCCGCTTCCTCCTCCTTCAATGGCGGCAGCGGTTGCAGAACCCCCTTCATCCTCTTCTTCTCCACCTTCTTCATCATCTAACGCCGCTAAAACCATCCTCGGTAGATACCAATCCGGTAAACTCCTCGGCAAGGGTAGCTTTGCCAAGGTTTACCATGCTCGATCTTTGACCAACAATCAATCCGTTGCTATTAAGGTTATCGACAAATCTAAAACTCATCCTTCCATGGAGCCTCGCATCGTTGGCGAGGTCGCTGCGATGCGGAGGCTTAACCATCCTAACATCCTCAAGATCCATGAAGTTTTGGCATCGAAATCAAAAATATATCTGGTTATGGAGCTCGCTAAGGGCGGCGATTTATTCGGAAAGCTATCGCGCCGCGCTGATCATCGGTTTCCCGAGCCGTTAGCGCGGAAGTATTTTCATCAGCTCGTTTCCGCTCTCCATTATTGCCACCAAAACGGTGTTGCGCATCGAGATGTAAAGCCGCAGAATCTTCTCCTTGATGAGGAGGGGAACATTAAGGTTTCGGACTTCGGGCTTTCGGCTGTGGCCGAAAGCGCGGTGGCTGTTTCAAAGGAGAAAATGATGTTGCAAACGTCTTGCGGAACCCCGGCTTTCGCAGCGCCGGAGATTGTAGGGAGGACTCGGAATGGATACGACGGGTCGAAGGCGGATGCGTGGTCATGTGGTGTTATATTGTTTGTTATGTTGACAGGATATCTGCCATTTGATGATGGGAATTTGGTGATGATGTATCGGAAGATGCATAGGAAGGAGTACAGGTTTCCCTCGTGGGTTTCGAAACCCGCGAGGGGGTTGATCAGCCGGCTCCTCGATCCGATTCCGAAGAGCCGGCTGAGCATTGATGACATTCCGAATGATTCTTGGTTTAAAAATCATGGAATGTTATACCCAAGAAGTGTTAGCCTTGGAGATATGGCTTCATTGGAGGAGAAGAAGTACAAGAAAATGTTGTTATTGGAGAGGTGTAATACTATGTCGGATTCAGCAGGTAACAATGGTGATAAAGCGAGGTGTGGTGGTGGTGAAAGTATGAATGCTTTTGAGATTATAACCATGTCGTCGGGGTTGAATTTGTCTGGGATGTTTGATCAGGATTACTCAGAAGGAAGGAGAGAAAAGAGGTTTACGTCGAGGGAGCCGAAGGCGGTGGTGGTGGAGAAGGTGGTGGGTGTAGGGGAGAATTTGGGGTATGAGGTTGAGAAAAGAGAGAATTGTTGTGGGAATTTTAGTGTATGGTTAGGGAAAGGGAGGTTTGTTTTGTCCGTGACGGTGTCCGAGGTGGCGGCCGAGCTGGTCGTGGTGGAGATGAAGGTTGTGGATGGTGGTGGAGTTGGTTGGGATCAAGAAGAAGTTCATTGGGAGCAGTTGAAGTCAGGTCTTGGTGATATTGTTGTGTCATGGCACCAATAAATAATGTGACCTTACCCAAAAAAAAAAAAATAATTAACAAGAACACATGGTTGATCATAGGGGATGAAAATTTTCGCCAAAATCAACTGGATTATTTGGAAAACAGGAAGATGATTGAGCTTTTGAGTTGTATATGAAACGATGATCGAATCAAATCGATGATACAAGGATTATTATATCTTCCTAGATGATATTGATGGTGAAAATTTCTTGTACAGATGAACACCCCAGGAAAAGAACTTAGTTATGATGATGAGCTTAGTTTCTTTTCTATAAAGAAGAGAGCTAAATTAGATTATACACAGACAGCTGATTGTAGATTTTGTTCATGAAGTTAGTAAACTGGAATTTTGATTTGTCTGTGTTAAACTTTGTTAGATAGGGGTTATTAGGGGTTTCCCTTCAGAATTATGAATCATCAACCATGTTAATGATGCTTTTAAGGTCCATAAAAAAGAAGATGCTAAGAAAATTAGCCATGACAAACTTGATTTAGTGCCTGTACATTGTAAAGATTTCGACTTTTTATCTCCCTTGTAATATATTTTTAACTAATATATATGGAAAATTTTATTTATATGTTCTGTTTGTTACTTCGTTCTGTCGAGAATTAGTTGTCACATTACTGATAATTAATCTCAGGCAGATCGAGTTTATATATTTTTCTGTCATTGTCTAGATACTCAAATGAAGAAATTATTGGAGTAAACTATTAATGATGAAAGAGTCATTGATAAAATGGTGGGCCGTCTGTTGATGTGGTATATGTACAATATAGAACAAGTTGAGATTACATGTATTAGTATATCCATCTTTTCTTGATAGCCATGTATTATATCTGCTGCTGTTTTTGTTTATTTTTTGTAATTACAATTAATAAGTCCAACTTGTTAGTATGAAGCTACATCCATTTGACCATTTGAACCCGGAATGTTTGTAAGATTAGTTGGGAGTTAGCTTGCTTCTCTAATCGAGTTTTCAAATTACACGTCTTACATCTGTGCAGCTGACTAAAGTTGTCTGATGTTTAGTAATTTCTCTCTTCTTTCCTGCAGTTATATGTGGTGAAACAGGTTTTTATGAGAACATAAACTAAGAGCTTTTGATGCAGGGGTATTGGAGCTAAACAGCCCAACTCTGCTATCAGAAGTTGTGCTCGTGTGCAGTTGATTAAGAATAGAAAGATCGCTGTTATTTTGCCCAATGATAGTAATTTGAACTTCATCAATGAAAATGTAAGTCCATTTTGTTTATATGTCAGCAAGCATATGCTCATACTGGTTCATGAATCGTAGCCTTACTATATTTGCTGGTGTTTTGTGATTTTCTTACCCAAACTTATAGTAACTGCAAGTATTGTTGACTATTGGTTTTTGGTAAGTTGTACTGTGAGAACATGATGATATGAGATTTCTTCTTCTGAAAGTTCTTCACCGAAATTTCTGTAGGAGTACATGTGTACCTATGGGTTTTAATACATTTACTACGCTTCAGAAAATTGATTTCCATTTCTAAACGTCGATTATCATTAAAGAATTGTTGTTCTTTATAGTAATAGTTTCAGTACATACTGATGCTTCATGCTAGGTAGCCGTAGAGTGCCCCTAGTATGTAGCTATGTTATGAGTTATCAAGGCTTCCTTGTGCCATTTATAAAGATTGTATTCATGGAGTTTAAGTACATTTAGTGCAAAGCAAGTTAATGTAACTGATTTAAGTATTGAACTGTTTGATGTTTCTAATCCACCCTAATAAGTAATAAGTAACAAAGGAAGACTTTTATATATCACATCAATGTTATATTTCCTAATATTACAGCAGTCAGAATGTCAGTATAAAGCTACATCAATTTAAACTTGGAATTTTTGTAAGACCAGTTGGGAGTTAGTTAGGCTAACCAGTTTTCTAATTACATGTCTTACATCATCAGTTGTCTGATTATTCATAATTTCTCTCTTTTTCTACTGTTATATCTTATATGTGTCGAAACAGTTTTCTGATTCTGAATCACTTAGTTGCATAGGTCTACAGATGGTCCAGACAGAATGTGCCCTTGAAAGCCTCTGGGAGTCTGGGTGTAAGTTCCTTTCGTAAGTCTAAGTGCACTGACATATCGGTTGCTGCACTTTCATCACAATTGACTCCATATTAGTGAATATTCTTTGTGTCATTAGAGGTTATCCTGGAATGCGTATTATTTAATAAGTTGTGTTTGATTTGGTAACTACAATGGAAAATTCTAAGTAACAGGAAATTACCCCCAACATTATAAGTTGGTCTGTTCCTGTCAATAGTATTTATTCTGCCATAGATTATACTCTGCATTCAGTTATTATACATCAAAGGCTAAGCACCACTCAGGTGTCTTATTTTTTGTTAATACAAAATGCTATATATATCTCACATTATTCTTGATTATGACCTTCGATTAAGCCAAATTAATGCTGTCGAAACAAACAAAAAATTCAGTCAATACAACAATTATGCTTAAAAGACCTCTAATGATAGGAGCATTAGAGGAGGAAAAATCTCCTTAGTGACCTAAACATACGGTGTTTAATATATATAATTCTGTGATGCAAAAGGTGTTCTAGGACACTGGATATGTTGTATAAACTTCGTCATGATGAACGATGAACAGGCACTGAGGAGGTGAAGACAAAGTGTTGTTAAATTAACTTTCAAGTTGAAGCTTTGTTGAACCATGTGAAATGGTCCCATTTTAGGAAAAATAATGCATGAACCCACATGTGCAATGGTCTTTGTCAAGGGAAAAAAAATGGAAACATATCAAAATTATACTTATGGCTAGAAGAATCATTACAAGAAGATGCTCTGGACCAAAATCCGAATCAACAATCATTATTTATAGATTAGCTCTATTGGCTTTACATAATCGACCTCCTCAATGCTCGAACTTTTCATTAAGACTTTTTTCACCTTGGTACAAGTAAACATCATCTCAGCCTACTAATTTTCGCCTTCAATTGTCTCATTATGATAGCAACCCACAGTTAAATGAGAGTCTTTCAAAACGTCTAATAAGTTTTTAGGTGAACCTAGATCTAAGTTATCTACCTTCTTGGACATTTCCTTTGGGATTGCTCAGTTTAAAAGAAAGCACTTTTCTTCAATGGAGAAACTTTGGGAATTGATGTTGATGTCTTAGTGCGAGGAGTTGGGCTGAACAAACTTTGCCGTGCTGGTCTCTGAACTTTAGTGTGGCTTTTCTTGGAAGTAGATGAGCACTGACCAGAACTTGGTGAGGAGCCATTAGCAGCCAACTGAGAAGCTGACGGAGAACCTTTTTTTAGTTCAAGCTCAATCACAGTATCCTCAGGGTGGAAAATGTTTTCCTTTTCCTCGAATCCAAGAGAATGTGTTTGCTTCTTGGTGGAGGCCTCATCTTTCTTCCTTTGCCCTTTATTATTAGACATACCATCTTGATCATGCCTTTTAATCTCTGGCTTATGAAATTTCTAAAAGAAGAGAGCTTGTTAATAAATCTCATTTTCAGATTTTTCCAACTGTATATGAACTTAAAGAGTTGTCCAAAGAAACTGACCATGTCAAAGAAGCCGATCTTTTGGGATGGCATACGAAGACTAGAAGCCTTGGATGAAAAGGGACTTCTCTTTGCTTCTGTAGTGTCATTCTGTTTTGAAGCATCCAGTCCAAGACTTCGTTTGGTGCAAGAATGAAGTTGATGATTGTTCTGATGGGCTACTAAGTTCATTGTTTGAGAAGCCTTAATATCATAAGTGATACTACCATCTGAAGTAGATTAGTAGAAGAATAAGATTAACAATGCATTCACTTATAGTCCTATATAGTATTCAAAATGAAGTATGTAATTAGGCCTATTAGATTCGTGTACATACGAGAGTAGCTCAAAAGGTTCAGTTTAGCATAATAAATAATGGGAACATGATCTGATTTGTGAAACTACCTGGCATCTCCTGTGATTCCAGAAGGCTTGCAGTCTGTAAATTATCCATGGAAGTTTTACTTGGAGAATAATCAATCGACCTATTAGTAGCATATGAAGGCAAGAGAGATTGGGAGGATATTATAGAATTAGAGCTCCTTAAATCTGGTAGTTTGGGAGCCAACATGCCATGTCCTGTAATAGTTATGGTTAATTCAGTATTAGATAATAAACGAATCCAAATGAATACTCCTTCCTTTCCATGTATTTTGCGTTAGGTTTGGCACTAGCATTGTAGTGATAGGCCAAGTAACATATCCTGTGACTCAGGGAAATTACGCAAAATAATATGGGACCGATGGAGTAGTAAATAAAGTTAGATTCACTACATAAGTTCTTAGTTTCAGTTTTACCATTTCTGCTGATTGCTCGCAGAGGTGGTTTTTTGTCATGCACCTTAGAGACTCTAGTCTGGCTCCTGATTCCGGCGGACTTTAAAGGTTCTTTCCTGCTAATAATGTTCTTAATCAATTCAAAGTAAGTTTAGTTAGTCATAATGCTTTCAAGATTTTTTGCTAGTTGCTGATATAGTCATAAATATCTTGCTACAGCAGAAACTGTCCTTATCAGCCTCAACCTTTTCAGTTGGATGCTTTTAAAAAGTTCAGCTAAATATTCCAGTCCAACGGTCCTGGATGCACCTAATCAGTAAATCAGTAATGTGATAAGTGGTCAGTCAACTCACAGATTGTGATTTAGCAACAGCTGATCTTGATGTCGTCTCTGATCTTCCAACAGCCATCTGTTGTCGTATGGAGCCTTCTGTCGACACCATCTGAAAGTCCAAAAAAAGCAATAGGCACTTATGCTCAAGTCATTTATAGATGTTTCTAGCAAAAACACTATCTGATAAACCTTACCTTGCTTGGAGACGCAACTTTTGTTTTCATCAATGCTGTAAAAGGCCATAAGAGAAAAGACAGCGCAATAAGAAAGAATATCATGAGTGTGACAGAGAATAAGTAATGGTTGGAAGCAACTACAAGCAGGGCATTGAAGATTACTTTCTTTGAAACGCAATTAATATCTATCAGATATAATAAGTTCATTGGATAGAAGTAACAATTAGAATACAGTGCTGAGATTAAAAAATGCTTTCACAATTTCACTTATAAACGAAAGTCATGCAGAGCACAATACTAGTCCATCAGAACAGGTTAATAAGTAATGGTTGGAAGCAACTACAAGCAGGGAAGGTTACTTTCTTTGAATCGCGATTAATATCTATCAGACATACTAAGTTCATTGGACAGAAGTAACATTCAGAATACAGTGCTGAGATAAAAAAAAAAAAAAAAAAAAAAAAAAAAAAAAAAAAAAAAAAAAAAAAAAAAATTCTTTCACTGTTTACCTCAAAAACAAAAGTCATGCAGAGCACAAAACTAGTCCATCAGAACAGGTTATACGACTCATACATCATCTGTAACGAGTAAGCGTCTACTTACACTGACATTTCTGTTTTCCAGCAGATCCAACGCCGAGTTTCTGACTTAATTTTCTTTCCTGGCAAACTTTACTGCAAATTTCCAAATAAACAGTTACTACTTGCATTCAAAGGGATCATTAACACTTCAAAAAGTTTAGTCAAAGTCACTTAACACACCTCTTCACATTATCTTCATTTCCAAGTGAAGATGATACCTCAAGATTCTTGAAACCGCTATTCACAAGACACAATTCCTCAAGTTCAAGGAAACCTTAAACAGTCACGACAGTCAAAAGGATTAATTACTTAATCGTACACACGTTTAAGTTACAAAAATCGTAAACATGTAAGATTAAAAAGGCATGTTCATACCAGGGCTTGTTAAAAATGCATGATCCCAAGCTAAACTTTTTCTTGAATTGCATTCTTTATCACCATTTTCCTTTTCTAGTCGCAAAGTTCTTCGTTCTTTTTCAGCAAAGATCGGTACTTTATCTTTTGTTCCTCGATAAACCTTTGATTTGGAATTGCATACTAGCTCCTTTTGTGTGTCAAATGACACTATTAAATAAAAAAAATTCACAATGAATTGAATTAATCAACATGCAAGACCAAAATAATCAAAAAATTTATTATTGGGTAATTAATTTTAAGATCATGTAATAAAGGAAAGATAATCAATTATGCAATAAAACATGTTACATGACAGAAATAAGGACGAAAATGTTAATTTCAAAATTTAAATAAAAGTAAAACGTTACTTCTTGCCAGCATGACAAGCAAATGAAGCAACTTGAACTCATTCTTCTTGCAAGAAAATTAATGAATGCTTTCATTTGATAAGGTAAAAACGAAAGATTACCTGATAATCGAAGATCAACGAAGGTGTTATCGAAATCGGAATCAATGAGGAAATCATCCTCAGAAGAAAAATCAATCAATTGAATTTTTTCAACATCAAGATTCATATTTCTTTTATGGGTTTAATGTTTGATTAGTTGAAATACAGGGGAATTCACCCTTTAATTTTTTAATTTCTTTGAAAAATCTTATTAAGGGGTGATGTAATAGAAGTACTAAAAGAAGAATTATATAGTGTGATAATATATGATTCTAGGAAAATGTTATTTGAGATTTGTAACGGTTATTCATAGTAAGCCTAATAGAGTTTTTACTTGTTTGGTCAAATAGGCGGGAAACTTGTGTTATTAGAGCTGATTTTTGGGATTTTATACCTTATTTAGTCATATAATCAAAGTTAATTAATTGTATAGTGCCAAATTTCTAAACAATGTTTACTTGTTTAGTAACATGTTATTAGTTGTCTAACCCTGTCATGCTTTTTTCATGGATGATTCTATACCTAATTATGTATTGCACTATTACGGTACCGTTATTAATAAATAAGGTTTTTCAAGTACGTACTTCATAATCTATATTGAATAATTTTTGAGTACACGTACGTAGTTTGTATGGTATTGGAGGAGGTTTTCAAATTTTCAAGTCACTACTTAATGCCACAATCTATATATGTAGTAATATAGATTTACATGTACATGTATGTTTGTGGAGTTTGTGATGGTATTACGGGAGGATTATGAGGCACTTCATAATCTATTTAAATTAAATTTATATGTCCATGTGTGGCGTGTGTGGTATAGTGGTATATGATGGTATTGATGGAACTCGTGGAAGAGGTTTCTAAAAGGCACTACATAATCTATGTTGAATAATTTTACATCATTACATGTACAGGCACTACATAATCTATGTTGAATAATTTTACATGTACATGTATGTATTAATGTATGTGTGTGTAGTTTGTTGGAATTGGAGGAGGTTTTCAAGACACTTCATAGTTCATAATATGTCTCATAAATTTATGTGTATGTATATGCGTTTGGTTCAGATAATGGTATGGGTTTGGAATGAGGAATGAAACTAGGGTGGTATGGGTTTGGAACTTGATACTTAATTCCATTTGTTTGATTTTGAGTTGGGAATGATATGTTTTTCTTTTAATTTGAAGCTAAAGGTAAGGGTATGGCTCATAACCACCTCCCCCTTGGGTTTCAAAACCCCATACCTTAGGGGTTTGAGGTATAGGTTTCAAAATTGAATTTTATAAAAACAAACAATAGGTATGGGTTTCACTCATTCTAAACCCATACCTCATACCTTAGATGCTTGAACCAAACATCCTCTAAGTGTTCTTAGTTTGTGTAACCATCAGGTGCATTATGTAATTTACTTGTAATTATTTTGGTTATTGCCTTTTTCTGTGCTAATGCAGTTGGCTTGCTGAAATTTCAGATACATAGCTGCTGAGACTTTGAGAGGGTACTCTGAAGCATTGCATGGTTACATGAGATAATCAAGGAAGGGGCCAAGGATGAACATATATATTAGGGCCCAATAATATTTTCATCACATGAAAAATTTATGGCCATGATACATTGATACCTTCAACCTTTTTTTTTTTTTTGGCAAAATTGGCCTCAACATTCTGAACTTTGGCTTAGGTGCACACAACACCCTGAACTAAGAAAAATAGCCAAAACACCCTGAAGTATTAGCATGGGTGCACTTAGCACCAAACAAGAAAATTTCCGGCCAAATATGGCCGGATTTCGGCGACTTTTTTTTTTAATAAATTTTTTTTAATTTTATTATTATTATTATTTATTATTATTATTATTAATTATTATTATTATTATTATTATCATTATTATTATTTAATATTATTATTGTTATTATTATTATTATTACAAAAATACCTCGATTTGCATGTTGTTATTTTTTTTTTTTTTTTTTACAGAAATTAAGGTTTCGGAGGTCATTTTTTATCCTTAATGAGTCCAAATTAATCTCAGAATTCGCAAAAAAAAATAATGAAAATACCTCGTTTTGCGTGTCGAGGTATATCTCGATTTGCGTATTGTTATTTTTTGTGATGGAAATTGTTCGGGTAAGGTTTCGGGGGTCATTTTTTTCCTTTATGGATCCAAATTAAGCTCGGAATTCGCAAAAAAGTAATGGAAATACCTCGTTTTGCGTGTCGAGGAATATCTCGATTTGCGTATTGCTATTTCTTGTGACGGAAATTGTTTTGGTAAGGTTTCGGGGTCATTTTTATCCTCAATGACTCCAAATTAAGCTCGGAATTCGCAAAAAAATAATGGAAATACCTCGTTTTGCGAGTCGAGGAATATCTCGATTTGCATATTGGTTTCGGGGTCATTTTAACTCTTATTGGGTCCGATTTCAGCTCGGGATTTGCAAAGAAAATACCCCGTTTTACGTGTCAAGAAATATCTCGATTTGCGTGTCTTAGCAACTTAGATATTTCTCGACACGCAAAACGTGGTATTTCCGTTTTTTTTTTTTGCAAAATCTGAGCTAAATTTGGATCCATTAAGGGTAAAAATGACCCCCGAAACCTTACCTAAACAATTTTCGTCAAAAAAATAACAACACGCAAACCGAGGTATTTTCGTAATAATAATAATAATAATAGTAATGATGATGATGATGATGATGATGATGATGAATAATAATAATAAGAAAATAAAAAAAAAATTATAAAAAAAACATTTTTTTATTAAAAAAAAAAGTCGCCGAAATCCGGCCACTTTTGGCCGAAAATTTTCTTGTATGGTGCTAAGTGCACCCATGCTAATACTTCAGGGTGTTTTGGCTATTTTTCTTTTTTCAGAATGCCGAGTGCACCCAAGCCAAAGTTCAGAGTGTTGAAGCCAATTTTGCCTTTTTTTTTATATATTTTTTTAATTTTGAAAAGAATTGTTATCTCCACCTCATTCAAAAAATATTTAGTACTCCATATAAATTGAATTAATTGAATAAAATACTTTCAATTCAGTAAATATTATTCAATTATTTCATTAAAAATTTATTTTAGTTAAGTTAAAATAATTTAATGGTTTCTTTCAAAAAAATAAAAAATAAAAAATTATTTAATGGTTAAGTAAAACATGAGTGTCTCTTAAATGAAAAAATAAAAACCCTATTGGATGCACGTAACAATGCAATGTATTCATTCAAATAAGATTCATTATTGACTTTAGTTCAGTATTGACTTAAGTTCATTATTGTCCGATCTTGTTCTCTTCACCTTATTCAAATAAGATTCATTAAAAATGATTTAAGTTCACTAAAAATAATTTAGTTCGATAAAAATAAATTTAAAAGTTTAGCTTAATAAAAATAAGTTTTAATCATTAAAAATAAGTAATCTTAAAGAAAAATTATAATAGAGAGAGAATCAATAAAAATAAGTTTTAATCATTTAATTTTTCTTAAGAAAATTTTTAAGTTGAGTAAAACTAATTTCAATCTCGCAAAAATAATTATATTTGAATAAATATAATTTTAGTTCAACAAAATAAGGTGAAACATTATTGAGGGAAAGACCCTGCTCTCTTAACCTTATTTTTACTGAATTAAATTATTTTTACTAAAAAAAATTTATTTTTGCTGAACTAGAATTATTTTCACCGATTAAAACTTAGGCATTGTTAAGTTTACCTTATTTTTGCTGAACTGTAATTATTTTAACTGAGCTGAAATTATTTTTACGAACTTAAATTGTTTTTTTTTGCTGAATTGAAACTAATTTTATTGAAGTAAAATTAATTCTAATAAACTAAAATTATTTTTACTGATTCTCTTGAAACCAACTGAAATTATTTTACTAAATATTCGCTTTTAAGGTGAATTGAACATGGCTTTTTTTTTTTTTTTTATTGTTCGATAAAGTTACTGATTTTCACTGATTAAATTTTATTTATTTATTTTCAAAACTGAAGTTATTTTTGTTGAACGATAATTATTTTACCAAACAAAAATTATTTTTATCGAATATTATATAAATGGGATGAAGAGAAAATAATCTAATTATGTCATAGTTCATGTCAATTCAATGAGAGTAATTTTGTTATTGTTGTTGTCAAGCATGACCCGACTTTAATCTTTAACTCGAATCACTCCTCTAATTGGTTCGAGCATTAACTAGGAGGCGTAGGAGGTCTAACCGTCTAAGACTTAAACTTGATTAGATCTAGAAAAACATTGGTCGGTCCAATCAAGAAGACCTGGGCCTAAATCACTTCCCTGCTTTCCTATTCCGAACTGAAATCAAAATTAGCTGTTGGCAAAGATATTACAGAATTACTTTCCATAAAAATTGAAGCAGATCAATATTTAATTTCTCTTCAATTCAATTCATTATTACAAATTTACAATTACCCAATTAATATAATTCCTCAAATCAAAATTTACCCGTTATACGAAGAACATGTCTCGACCCAGAAAAGCTTCTCTGCCTCCTGCTCTTCAGGTTTTTCTATCCTAAATTCTGCTACTCTAAAATCTGAATTGTTGGGAAAAAAAACGTAAAAAACCCAATCTTTGAATTTGTTTTTTTTGATGTGGGTTTTTGATTTTTAATCTTTTTGCTGCCCCACATTTAAATTTTTCACTATTAGATCTCAATTTGGTTTAATTCTTTTTGCTTTGCTGATTACTGTGATTTTTATTTTAAAGATTGTTAATTTGATGTTAATGTTGGTGATTGATGTAAATTATGTTTGATTTCACATGCAGAGTATTGAGAAGTTGCAGAAAGTTATTGATGGAGGGAATTTTTATGGAGCTCAGCAGATGTACAAGTCTACTAGTGCTAGGTATGGATATATGTCGGTTACTTTTCATTGGCACGTATGATTCCCGCTGTTGGGAATTAATAGTCACGTTGATTGTTTAATTTGAACAAGTAACGAAATAACACAGTAATAGTGTAATTTGAACAAGTAACCAAATAACACATTGATAGTGTTATTTGAACTCATAACGAAATAACAAACTCATAGTGTAATTTGAACGAGTAACGAAAAAATACGCTGATAATTTAATTTGAACATATCATAAAACAATTAAATCTTGACCAAAAGGAGTAAAGTATATAACTTTTGGCCAACACCTTCTTGTTTGATTTATGTTATTGTTCTTTGAAATCATTGTATTGAGTATTGACTTACCTTGGTTGGGTGCATTGTGTAATATACTTGAAATTTCAGATACATAGCTGCTGAGAGGTACTATGAAGCATTGGATATCCTTGAGTCAGGTGCCTGTCTCCAATTGAAACATGATCAGGTCTTTATATCGAACACTAACTTATGAATTCAATTGATTTTTGATTCAAATGTATGCTGAGAGTATGGTCTTATTGCTGAAAGTTATGCTAAGTTTCTGTAGGACTTAATGTTGATTTGTGATCATGGCCGCTTTCTTGACATAGGTTAAGGACTTGTCTCTAGAATAAATTATTTATGTATGTGATTATGATCACTTTCGTGACAAATAGATCATGTGGGAATTTGGCTGCTTGTTTGTATTGTATGAGATCGAAAGGTTATATGATTCACTTGCTGTTGACTTGAATAAATCATACACCAGATGATGAAATTTATTTGTTATTCATGACCTTTTGGATTAGTAACTTGTAAATTTAATTAGGTTTAGTTTATATAATTGATGGCTTGTGAGTTGCACCTTTTCGTTCTATTCCCCTTCTCCCTCTCTCGCATTTTCTCTCACCAAAAGAAGCAACACTCCTGCGAGTCCTATCTGCAGATTATGTTATCCGTGTCTAGCAAGCTGCAACAAAGGAACTGCTTAAGACATTCTCAGTTTTTTGGCCGTAGTTGGTAGTCAATATTTTAGCTATTATTGCCATTAGGATAAAGCTTGAAGTGGAATCTTCTGAAAGAGCTGAGCAGGAGATAACATAGGCAAGAAATTCATACAAATATACAATTGTATTTCCTATTACTCCAGTGAAGGACTTGGATATATTAAAATCTTTGAATATTCACTGTAGTATTTTCAGGATAATTGCCGCTGTTGGAGGTCATTCCATGTTTGGCATTGTCATTCTAGGGATAGATTACGATAACTTAATTTTCTTTCCATAAGTTAGTGTCCTTTTATTATGTCCCAATATATTCTTGAAGCTCCATGAAATTGTGTTGATTTAGGATAATACTTCCGTTATTTGGAAAATTAGAAGCCTAGGTGTCATACTTTACCTCCAAATTGTTACATATCTTAAAATTCCTACTTCCTATTTGATTTTGAATAATTAACCTGTTGAATGTGGGGGTTTAATTCATCGCATTAATGATTTTGTTTGTGCTTGATAGCCATGATAGGTGGTATTAATGTATTATATTGGCTAATTTTTTAGCAGTCTATACATAGGCTGATTTTCCGAAATAGGTATCTGCACTTTGCTAGACAACCATATATACATCCATGCATGGTCAATCTTTTGCCATTTCCCTTCTTTATCTAATGAAATATGTGAATTTGCCTAAATATGACTCTGAGATCGTGAGGCCTGATTTTGTCTTTGCTGGATGTAAAATCCTTTCATTTTTAACTGTTGTGTATATCGTGTTTTCTCAATTGGTTAATATTTTCCATATGATTAGGTTACTTGTGGTGCTGAGCTGGCATTGTTGTTCGTAGAGACACTTGTGAAAGGAAAATTTCCTTACAATGACGACCTGCTTGGTCAGTACAAATTTTTGATTCAGTATATATCTTTTTTGCATTAAATTTTATTTAGAAATATTAATTGTTTGGTACTTTGGTTACGTCTAAATTTTGTAGAGTATAATCTGTTTTTGTGATCTTATAAAAAGTAAGTTTTGTCAGACCGTCTCAGGAAAATCTACGAGGCATTTCCTCGAAATGCTGTACCGGACCATGTTGGAGATGATGATGACATGCAAAAGCTTTCCGAAGCTTTGGGAGCAGCTAAAATACGTGTGGAGGCATGCGCTTCTTTTCTGAGGGCTGCTATCAGGTGAGAAATAACTAAGTTATGTTTAACTAAGAAAATCTTGAGTTGCATGTATGCATTTCTACATATGTATGCCCGTGAACTTGAGCGCAATGCTTTTCATGATCTTTGTCCTTAAGTTTAGCATTCTTTCGAATGTTAAGTGACATTGTAAAGGTGAATATGATGGACTAAAGTGTTGAACTGTCAGACCTACCTCTAAATAGATTTCTAGGCTTGTATGCTTCTACTTTAAATATAAGACAGCCTTTTAAAAGTATTTAAGCGATCAATGAGATTATTTGTCATTTTCTTATTTTGGGACAATACAAGTGTATTAACTTCTTTTAAATGGAAACAACAATACTATGATTTATGATAATATTTTTTGTGAAATATAACTTATGGAATTGCTACTTGTTTGTATTGCTTAGGTGGTCTATTGAACTTGGACCTGACAGAAATGGTTCTCGGGAGCTACATACTATGCTTGCAGAGTACATATATTCCGAGACACCTGAGGTGGTAAGTTGACACTGAACTGGATGCAAGAATGGTAACAATTGGTTAGACTTATGGTTGTTTGGTTATTGTTTCTAAGCAAAACAATGATTTGTTGAACTCTGATTTTCATGGCTAAATCTTTTTAATTGATGATAAAATGTAATTTTACTGAAAAAGACAGTATGTGCTTTGGAAAAGGTGATTGTGCTCATTTTTCTGCTTTTGTTATGCTACTATTTAGTTTGTCCAAATTGTTTAAAAAAATCGGTTGGTAGGATAGTGTTTTAGAAGTTGAAATAGTATGCATTTAGCCTAGATTTCAGTGTTTTGACTTAAACTTAGAATCCTGGACAAAAAGTTGAAGCAATTTTTCCAAGAATGTAGAAGCTGAAGATTACACCTTTACTTCTCACTCGGACGTGGGAGTATTGGTTTGGTGTTGGTTCGTCGCTACTTTTGTGTCTTGCACTAGTATCTGCAATTAATGATTCATTTGGTTGATCACGTATGGCCAAAAAGAACCTAAATCGTACTTCTTCCGTCTTTTTAATTTTGCAGTGTTTACCTCTTAGGAAGTTTCTCATGCAAGATGCCCGTTTTAGGAAAACAAATATCTCCTATCACATTGCAAATACCCAATGTACCTTGTTTTTGCTATTGCTTTAGTTAATGCGTACAATCACATGTACAGATTTGTAATTTAGCCTTCTCTCTTCTCCTTTTTCCCAGTACCTAAAATCTTGTGCAATCCCTCCATGTTGCAATCTTGTGCACTCAATGTTATAACTTTCTATTGGTTAGTTTGGCCTTGTTAGGCTATTACGTTTTTGCTATTGTTTGGTTCACCTGGCATGTTTTACCAGCTAGTAGAGTATAAATTGTTGACTTTTTTGCTAGCTAGCGGTATTAATTGTTTTATGCAAAAATCGATGTAACTGACCTTTTTTTTTCCATATAGCTGGCCAATAATAGGCATTCTTAGATTTAAAAAAAATACTTTTCAACCAATTCAAAATTCATTAACTTATCAGTTTTTATTTTTTATTCATTTATTTATTTTTGCCTAACTACTCTAAAAGTCAATACAAAAAGTTGGCCAAATGCTATTTTCCGAACAAGGCATTTGTTTACTTTAATCTATCTTTAGCTTCTCTTTCTCCATCTCACTTCTTCATTTGAACTTTATACTGAAAAAGTAAAATCAATCCCTGTAAATGCATTGGGGATATTTTGGGTCTATTTATGATTTCATTATTTCGATTATTATGAGAAGGAAAAGGGAGAGGCAAGAAAAGTGAGGATTGGTAACTGATATGGTTTAGTCAACTAGTATTTTTATAAAGACTACAAGCCTGTCTGCTGAACTAATTTGTCATCTGCCATATTTGGTTTTGATGGGATTAGTTTTGAAGCATTTAGGATAGTTTTAAATAGTAATTTGGTCAAAAGGTTGTTACTTCTTATTTATACCACTTTCAAAGCTGGACTATATTTAAGAATAATATCTCCAGAAACAGCTTTGTAGAAAATTTGTGATAGAAAGACGAGTTTCAGAAAAGCTACTGAGTGTGAGTTCTTATAGTTTTAATCTAAGATGTTGCAGGATTGTGGGTAAGGTCTTAGGTATAGATCACTGTTCTGAACTGCACTATATCCTAGTGAATTGATCTGCGTGACTGATTTCTATCTTGCTATCCATTTAGTCAAGCATTCAGTGAAGTTGCCTATCCACTTCTAAAGACATGGTCATGACTTAGATAACTTGTTTTACCTCTTGAATTAACTAGTTGAACTACCTGTTTAATGTCATACTTATGGAATAGGCCCCAAGCTTTCTGTCTTATAAAAATTATTCTGTTAAATCGTTGTTGAGAAGCATGATGTCTTTCATTTGGGCAATTAATGCTTCCTTCTTTTTTTTTTTTTGGGTCTATATGATGTAATTCTATTTTTTTGTTCATTATTTCATGGTTTCATATAGTGTAATGGTATAACTCACATCCACACTTTCATAATTGTAGGACATGGCCAAAGTATCATTCCATTTTGTTCGTGGGAATAGTCCAAAGAAATTTGCTGATACACTCGTAGATTTCATGGAGAAGGTAAAGCTTTCTACAAAGAAATAAAAAATATTTCTTTTTCTTAAACTTTCGCAATGGAATTAAGCTGTCAAATATATTCTCTATAAGCATATTTGATGTAAGCATGGATTGCTTTTCATGTTTCCAAGATCTTTGCATTTATTAGTTTTTATTTGAGTGAAAATCTAATGAAATTGGATGCAAGCTTTATGGAAAGGCTTTTGGTTAGCAAAAGTCATCCAACCACTTAAATCTTCTGAGATATGTTAATCTTTGCCCTCTTGTTTATTAGGGAAATAATATTATATATATATATATAAAAAAAAAAAAAAGGAAACTTAAAATAGATGAGGACTCTAGTAAAGCCCTTTTAAGATTTTTAGAGATCAATGGTGTTCCTTTTTTATGTTTCCATGATATAATAGCCCTATTCATTACATGAAATTCATTTTATTCAACAAAGGTACTAAATAGTAACTTTGGTCCAAATATGAGGTAGGAAAACAATTGAGAAATGAAAATAAAAATAACTAATCATTATTGGGGTTTCTATATATTATCTATATGGTCGCCACCATGTCACACGGCATCACTAACACTCTCACCAACTCGCATGCCTAGAATCGGTCACCATCTAACATTCTCTCAAATATTATCACGTAAAGAGGGTAGCAGATTTGCCTTTTGATTTTTATATCCGACCATTAAAGAACAATCAATACCAAAGGTCAAGATTTCAACCATACACTACAACATAAGACAATTGGTATTTGTTTTTAGATAATTTCTTTCTAAAACACCACCACAGTTCTGCTGGTAATGGGGGAATGTTGGTGATGGATTGTGTGTACTGTGTAGTAAGATTGCAGGAGTGGAAGTTATAGCCTTGCAAAATAAGCACTAGTACTATCTTCCTCTCTTCT
Organism: Chenopodium quinoa; assembly: GCF_001683475.1. Lineage (NCBI taxonomy): Eukaryota > Viridiplantae > Streptophyta > Magnoliopsida > Caryophyllales > Amaranthaceae > Chenopodium > Chenopodium quinoa. The sequence goes on from NW_018744681.1 coordinate 159,808, forward strand.
CAGTTGTGACCATGAACCTTGTTATGAGCTTAGAAGTTGTACTGTTGTAATTCTCCAATCTAATTAAATTCTTGATTTTTCTCTTTTAATCACCATTTTGGTCATAATTTTTTAACTTCTATGGTATATTTAATTGATGAGCTATCATTGCTAACATCCAAAAGATAATTCTAGGTCATATTAACTTGATCACATTTCATCTTTGAACTATCATATTAGTGGTCCATTTTCTAACTTTAGCCTCCAATCAAAACCAAGTCTTATGTCTATATATTTGTCATTATAGGAGTTTCAAGTATAAGTACATCACATCCATCACTTAGCATCCAATATCTGTGCATAATCGTATCTTTTATATAAGGCAAAATTGGTATAAACCACCATTTTTGTCTAAAATTTTTGAAAAAACCACCTTTTATGTTTTTTTTATTTACTAAACCACCTTTTAATTACCTAAATTCTTGATTGCACCACCCCTATTTCAAATTTTGACGAAAAATTTAACTGAGACGTCAAAGGGCCCACAACTTGTGCCTTTCGCTCCTAAATCATGTATCTTTTCACCTCCAAAAACATTTGACCCTTCCTTCTATATAAATGGATGACTAAATTGAGTAAAGCTCTAAAAAACCAAACCTAATTTTGCTACAAAAATTAAATTGTATTATTTATTTATTCTAATACTGAATAGAAGTGATGGTTGAGATGAAATGGAAGGTTTTGCTATGGTTGATGATTTGGAAGTGGATGGTTGAGATGCAATATGTTAGATTTGAAATAAGGATGGTGCAATAAAAAATTTAGGTACTTAAAAAGTGGTTTAGTAAATAAAAAAACATAAAAGGTGATTTTTAAAAAAAGTTGGACAAAAAAGGTAGTTTACTACTTGTTTCATAAACATAGATGACATTTCAAGTTATACTACTTGTTTGTCGTTTTTTTTGGGTGGGGTTTCTCGTTCTAAAAATAGGAAATATGATTTTTGTGTGGGTGCATATGTCGCATGCATTTTAGTTTATATATCTCGAAACTTTGTAGGAGTGATATAGTAGCTTGTGAGTGAAATATTATCTATATATGGTAGGTGACTTTATGAAGATTTATGTGCTATTTTTGCAAGATATTTTTCTAATTCAGTGACATTTTCCAACTTTGCAGTGTTACCCAGGAGAAGATGATTTGGCCATTGCTCGTGCTGTTCTTATGTGAGTTTTTCGCCGTTAACATTCAACAACTTCTTGCAATTTTCTTACATTTTAATCAATTAAAATCTTTGGTGGAAATATGTTATTGTGTTGTCCTTCACTATTTAAGGGTGTGTCATAAAGTGGTTGAGACTCTAAAATTAAAATCTTAAAAAAAAAAAAAAATGTACAGATGCCCTTAGATCTTGAGTTTATGATGTAGACCTCTTAATCATGCTATTGTAGAGTGTGTGCGCGCATTGTCACGTGCTGACTATTTTTCCCTAGTCACGCATAGTGCGCCACCTGCTTATAGTCTGTCGTAAGACGAGTTAACAAGACCCTTTGGTTAAACTAAGCACTCACCCTTAATGCCTTAGTCTGAATTTACGACTAAGTGTCGTAGACAATTGAGCACACAAGCTAGTATGCCCGATCACTCACTTGGCACCCTCATGCCTTGGTTTTCCTCACACCCTTTAAGTGTGTAAAGGAAGAGATTGAGTTGCTAGAGAACACAAGTGCTTTGGGAATGATTTTTGTATTGCTCTTAACTTGAATGTACAAATGAGCCTTGGAGCCCGATTTATAGTGCTCCATCCTACTTACAAGCTTTATCTAAAATAACCCTAACCTCCTCAAATGGAGGGTCTAGACTACAAGTATCTAGAGAGTTGCCACCTCCAAAGGAACATACATACAAGGAGGTTTTTACATCCTTCCATGCCTAGAATGCTAAAGACTAGCATTGAACATTCTAGAACTTTACATACTTGTGTACATACACAGAAGATCCTAGAAGACTTTTACTATGTACCAGACCTTCCTTGATTATTCTAGAGTCATCCACTCTAGAACAGTCTTCCAAAGAACCTCTTAGATAGCTCCGGAAACTTTTAGAAGCATCTCGCGTTTTCCCTGCCAAAAACTTGTACTTTGGTACTTCATCTTGGAAAACCGACACCACCATGGTCTTCCTCGGCCCAAAAGACGATGGACCCCCAAATTTGGGCCCATTTGGAATTCATTTGGCCCTCAAATGGCCCATTATTGCATTACTGTCACTTTGGTGTTCACTAGGATTTTATCACCTTAGCTAAATAAAGCTCTATAGGGGAAAGTGCTTAGTTGGGCACCAAGGTCAAGCCCCCTAGCCACGATTATGCCCTGTTGCCTAGTGACCCAAATGACGCCCATGGTTGGCAAGGGAGATGACCCGTGACAGCGTGCTCAAGATCGCGTTATAGGATTTATGTTCATACCTAACATCAAATTGCATTGCATTGCATGTAAAATATTTTAGTCCTTTTGCCATGGTAATTTGTTTTGATCCTGTATCTGTTTGTCTCAAAGAAGTTTCAGAAATCTGATAATTAATTTAGTGAGATACTATTCTCTTTTGCAGGTATCTAGCTCTAGGTAATATGAGAGATGCAAACTATGTTCTGAATGAGGTCAAGAAGCAGGCAGAATCTAAAGAATTAGATTTTCCAGACTCGGATCTTATGCAATTTATCAATTATCTCTTGCAAACGTAAGTCACAAGTCTTTACCACTATCATATAAGTATTTGAATTGTTTCTTCATGTGCAATATTCTTCGGGTGTTCTTGTTATTTCTTTCTACTTCACATCCCTCAAAGGAAAATTTTCTAACTTTAGTGTCAAGTAACGATTGATGGCGTAAATATGATATGTGAAAACCCTGTTTTGCATCCAAGACAAGCAATATTAGTCATGGATGAGGTCAAGGGATTGTGTATCTGAATTCTCCCTCCTTTTGCGTTTTCAGGTTGGAAAGGGATGCTTTGCCTCTATTTAGAATGTTGAGGCAGAGTTACAAGTCTAGCATTGATATAGATCCTGCATTTAATGAGGTACTTCACAAACTCGTCTTAGTATATGAGAAAACATAACATGCATGATCTGAACTTTTTCACATCTTCTTGAATTTATCGCACCTTGTAATTTGAGAGCTCTTTCTCATAAAAGTCCAAGTGATATATCACTTGCAATTATTACGAGGACACGACTAATCCAAGGTTGTATTATTTATAGATGTTTAAAAGTTGAGATAATTCTTTCCAAAAAAAAAAAAGTTGAGGTCATTCATGTTTTATGTTGGTCACTTTCATGCTAAAGTTCAGTTGAGATTGTTCAATAAATAAACTCTGGACACTTTTTAAAGGCTTCTGATTGAATTTTTGATATTGAGCTTCTGACTGTATTATATGGTTCAGTTCCTAGATGAGATAGCGGAGAAGTTTTATGGAGTACGACGCAAAAATCCCATGCAAGGGATGTTCGGGGATATCTTCAAGGTTATTTTTCATCCTTAATACTATTATTGCTTTTCAACCAATGATCTCTCAATAGACCCTTTTGTTGATTGTAAATAACAACCTTCTCTTTCACTTTAACTTAACCTTGTCTTCCTCTAGAATAGAATGTGGCAAAAGGTAGAGTTTTTTGATGCAAAACTGCGGCTTTGTTTTTTGTTCTTGATGCTTTGAAACTAAGAGAAAATTACATAAAGTTTGCTTACCTTTTTTTACTCCTGCACAACACATCACAGTAAATTTTTGAAATAAATTTGATAAGGAAGTTTTAAATGAGCCTAAAATAATAAAGAAACTAGGAAGCTAACACTGCAACCTATGCGATGATATTGATCCCTGATTACTGTCGTCGTTCTGCAGATGATGGGAGATATGTGACATTATTGATTGATCAGGCTGTAATGCTGATCGTGTTGTTTATTGTATCATTAGAATCATAGGTGGCTGCTCGAAAAATTATGACATTATTTTGTATCAATAACAATCTCTTTCAAAGTAACAGCTAGTCATTCAATATGTTATTATAAAATTTTGTTGGTACAATTTCTGGTATTTTGTTTTCTGTTATTAACCAATAATCTGTGTTCAACTTCCTTTGCATAGTAAAAATTTTATTTTATTTTTTGTTTGTGAATAGATGTGATCATGTGAATGATCTAATTTGTATGTAATACTTAATCTGTATGTACAACACTTATTATGTTTAAAGCAATTAGTCCGATGCCTTCTTCCTTTAGTAAGGTAATTTTGCTTTCAACTTTATACATTTCGTTTTTAACTCTCTAAACAAAGTATCTCTACAACGGCATGGTCATTCATGCAACAAAATCCGAGGATCATACGCTTGACCACAACTTCCTGAAAGCTGAATCCCTAGATTGGCTCATGTGTTTGGGTGTACTGGTGCGAAGGAATTCAGGGTTGGGTTCCGCCACCAAGGACCAAATCCATGAGTACAGCAGCAAATAAGCAGAAAAAGCAACAGGGACATGAAGTATGCAGATACATAAATACATTATGTTTTACTCCCTCCATTTTATAACAATCTCAACAGTAGGGTTGACACAAAGTTTTAGGAAAATTATATAATGAGAGTAGCTGAGTAGGGCTGATAGGAGAGAGAAATAATACAGAGTATAATAGTTGTTGCCCTTGTGGGTTCTTATCAAATAAGGAAGTGTTGCAGGTATTATGACATGGATGAAAAAAGGAAAGTGTTTCAATTATTATGATGGGTGAATCAATAACTTTAACAGAGAGATTAATTAGTTGATAGGGAATTACTGTTTAAGTAACAAGAAACTCCAGTTTATGTTGGGGATTTTCAATTTAACAAGGGTCACAAAGAAAACAAACAAAATTAACGTAAAATTCTTTGAGGCGTGATTCCGACCCAACACTACAACCGGATATTACCGAAATTTACTCAGGAGATACAACGAAGAACTATTGCAATCACAAGTAGGATGATTACGAAGAACTATTGCAATCACAAGTAGGATGATTACAAAATAATGTAATTAAACTTTTGGATTTATGATGATGATAACTTTCGAAATTGCAAAATGTTTTCAAGTAAAGTAAATAAACTGATACTTCTCCTTGAAAATCCTCTTTATCATATGTTTTTATAAACATACGAGTATATAATAGCAGCCAATGTTCACCAAAAGCCACGAAGAGAAAACTGCCAAACCGTGCAAATAATTGACGAAAACCGCCAGCTTCAAAACTAAAAACCCCGCGCCCGATCGGGCCAGCCGCCGCCCGACCGAGCGGTTATGAATGTCAATTTCTGTCACCTCTCGTGCCCGGTCAGGCGAGCACCACCCTGACCGGGCGGCACACCGGGCCATAGAGAGGTTGTTTGCTTCATCCTCTTTACCGTGCTTTCTCCCTTTAAACCCAGGTTTTCTACTTTAATATCTTATTTAATTAAATATAACACCTTATCCTAAGTATATAATTAAATAATCATAAAATTAGTCTATATTCTCTAAATTATTCAACAGTTTAATACCAAGCCAGTAAGCCCATTAAGCCTCTCTTTCCTCTCTTCTCTCTCTAAAACCCTAGTCTTTATTGTTGAATTTTGGAGGGGTTTCCTTCGATTTTTATCGGTGGAAAGCTCTAATTGTTTGTTTTTGTGTGCTTTTTCTATTGTTTTAGGTTTATAATAATAATTCTTCCTCTTCTAGGAGGAATATTTCTCCCTCGAAAGACAGGGTTATTTTTCTTCTTTAGGAAGATTTGGCTCCTTCGAAAGACCGGGTTTTTCTTCTCTCTTTTGAGGGAGGATTTGCTTTTTTATTTTATGGATTGCTATAGAGTTGTTTCATGAGTAAAATTTTGTGCGAGATCGAAAAAGAGGTTAATATGTCGATTACAATCTAGCGAATCAGACGGAAATTTTCTGCAGGGCTACAACAGATCGATAGACCCCCTCGCCAATGAAGACTGTAAATCACAGCGATATGAAAGAGGGTATGAAGAATGTACGATTTGCAACAACGATCGTAACTTTGCTTATGAAATGTTTTTATTTGATTCAATTATAATGTATTCATTAGATCTAAATCTCTTTGTAGATGTCGTATGACTTTATTTATGAATCAATTTTATTTCAAAAAAAAAAAAGCCAGTAAGCCCATTACCAAGTTTTGCCGGCATCATTTCACATTTTCAGCCTCGTTGAAAAGCCGGCCATTTGTATTAGATATGTTTTGGTAAAACAAGTTGCAAACTTGCAATTTACTTACTGTCTAGATTTATTTGGATTTTTCACATAATTCCCTATCTAAAGGGTTCTATTAGTTAAATATGCTGAAAAATACCCTTTTATACCTCTAACATAATTACTAGCCATGAGACACAAGTATGAGGCATGAGACAGTACTCACTCGTTCCAGCGACATTAAGAACCTGTTTCAAAGAGAAGATGCAACTTACTGTACAAGAAGAGATGATTCTCAGTCTCATGCTAAATTGGCTTACCAAACAGTCTATCAACACAAGACACGATCAATTCGGGCTTCCAAATGTAATTCAAAACATGGAAAATAAAGCCATGTATGTGGTGACTTCTGTTTGAGATAATAAAGCAAACTACAAGATTTTTTCAACAAAACATAAGTATCTCGTAGTTACAGTCACCGGTCTGGAAAAGGCATAAATATACATCTGCAAGACTCCAAGTAAATTGGAATGAAACGTGAAAGAAGCAATTTTCAAGTTGCAATTCACCGGATTAAAAGAAGTGAATGGCATCACTTGAAAATATAGTATCAATTTTACAACTCACATACCAAGTTGACTAGTGCATTATACAGAGAGGAACAGCAACGGGGGCATAAATGTAGCATAAGGTTCTCTTTGTCACTCCAACGGCCCATCCCTTCATACCAAGCAGAACCAGTTATTCATCAATCACAAATTGTACCCCATTCTCTTGGCGAAAATTATGAGTTGTATGATCCACCACCTACAAACAGACAAATCACAGTTATATGACCAATTCGTTTAGAAAAAAAGCCTCTCAGAGACATCCCCCACCCAATTAGGATGATTCATAGACTGCCACAAAGCTGCTCTAAGCCTTCAAGATAAGCTGCAAAACGAACTTCTTGCTAAATTGCAATATACTCTGTAATGGGAGCTAATTAACATTTTGGTTCTTAATTGAATCTCCACACAGAAATTTGGCATAGAAATTAGCCATAATACTGGAACCTAGAAGAAGTAGCTTAAAATGTATGAAGACAAAGAAAGAGTGAGGAGGCAAGACTGACATTATAGTAAGTGAAATGTCACCATAAATTATGTGACAAGGACACACAAACACAAAGTATCAATCAGGGATTCAAAGGACTATGAGATCACATCCTAATTGTGAAACATTGGAACAATATTATCTGTAGAATCATTGGAACAACATGGGAATATCACAAAAGTAATATTTGAGAAAATAAGACTAGTTTATCAACCATCAAATTTAATTAGCACAGGTTGCACGAGTAAAATGAATTCTAAGCCACCACATTGGAATACAAAATGTCATAGAAGACTTTTTTTGGGACTTAGGGCTTGTTCTCATTGACAACTGAACTGAACTTATTAAAGCTGAACCTGAATTGAACTTATTAGAGCTGAACTGAACTGAATTGAAATGAATATTTTATAAGAGAAGGAAATTAGGAGCTGAACTGAAACTTAACTTATTAGAGCTGAACTGAGCTAAAAATAATCGTATGAGAACAGGCCCTTAAAAGCCGCCTCTAAAGATTGCATGGTGTTGGCAATCAAATCCAACACATTGTTGTTTACAATTGGAAAGTGCCACTGAATAGAATAGATATCAAATATCAACATGCATTGAAAGAAAGCAAAGTGAAACTCACATTTGTATTACTCAATTCTAAGTTGTAGAAATCCATTGCACCTTGGACAAATAAAGGTCCAGCATGCCAAGTCCCAACATTAAGCTTAAGAAACTTGGGGCCCATAACTTTGAAGAGCTGCACTTCTTCCACACTAGGAGGTACATATAAATGGCCACAAGGTGACTTGGCAATTTTTTTGCTTGGTTCCACAACATTTGCGCTAGAATCATTCACTTCTTCCACACTAGGAGCAGTAGGAGGGATATACAAATCCACAATGGATGGCTTGGCAACACCAAGATACCATTCATGGCCACCAATGGAGCCTAAGCACTGAGTCACATTTGCATGATGGGTGATTGTTGAAAAGTTGAGTCCTCGATCTTTTAGTTGCATAATGTAAAACCTGACATTGTACATTAACGGATTGTTAGCTACATCCGCTGAGGAACTTTATTAGATGACCTAGCAGCTAAGAAATTGGGAGAGTCGACTAAACAAAGATCACTAGTTTCTATTAAAGTTGGTAAAAACATATATCAAGTTATTTATAAGTAGTTGTACCCAAGGCGACAAAGCAATAGCTCTATCTCTTTTTGCCTCATTCTAAAAATAAACAGGTTTAATAGAGATTGCAGTAAATTGCAACTGTCCATTAAGAATAACACACAAACAAATATTTGCAGCAAAACCTTAAGTTTCCAACGATGTACATATCAATGGCAAAAGAAAGCAAACACATACAATCAGGATGATAAGATTGATAACTACAGCAAAATGGTTATAATATTCTCATACAAGATCAAGATGGGGACCATACAAGAGAAAAATAATCAGTTCCATCCACTTACTTTGCTAAAAGTACAACCTAGACCTATAAAGAGGTGTTCTAGCAACTGAGCTCCGATTGCAATAATATGAAAGTAAATCTTCTTCGATGTGATTGAAATCATCCCACTAATCTAGTTTCAGTGGTAAAAAAAAAAAAAAAAAACATTGTCTTCTCTCAAACATTAATCTATAACTCTCAAACCTTGTAGAATACTGGACCTTTGGCGCGTTTAGTCGCTTACCAATGAAATGCCTTACATGAAGCAATGTTCAGACTAAAGTATCTCTAGAAAAATCATTTCCCTCATATGAATATATGACATATCTCTTCGTATTAACAATCTTAGCATTCATAAGGCAATCAATACAATATATTAGTATGTGCTAGGTATTTCAAGTTTTCAATACATTTTCTAGGTAATACTCCTTAAGATTGAATACAATGTTGCTACAAACCAAAAAAAAAAAAAAAAAAATCCTTTGCCACATGGGTCATTGGAACAATCTCAACTTAATAAGAAATTATTTCATTATCATTAGAATGACCCACCAACCGCTTATAGTATATACTTGGTAAACACAAAAAGAATCAAACAATTACGGTAAGGCGGCTCTAAAGATAATTTATGTTAAGTTGCTAACATGAGATTATACATTGATATGGTGTGGATATATACTTAACAGTTTGGTAGCTAATCCTACTACCCCAGCAAAAACAACGAATATGAGCCATTTCTCCCTCCCAACAAAACTGCATATTCACACTCTTGTTGATTTAATTTAAATTATCTTTGTCAATTAAAGTAATGTTAGGTTGGTACATATGTGATAAATAATAAGTGCTAAGTAGAGTTTTTTTATTGTACAAACTAAAAGACCTACATGTGAAACCAATACTCTCCATATACTTAAATTTCACAAATTAAAGGATAATGTCTGTATAACTCAATTCGTACCTAAATTAAAGCAGCATAATGTACCCATTTAATTAAAGCTTGCATTTCAACATAACTAATTAACCTGGAAATCTTAAAGATGACTTTTTATGTCCAATAATTATACTTATTAAGAAAGAATTTACATGAACAAAAACAGAAAATGCTGTAAAATCAAGCATAATTTTATAAACTCAAACTAAAAATACCCAACAAAATTAATGTAACAGTTAGATTAAGTTATTAACCCAGGACCCAGCTCAGGCAATAGAAAATTGCAGCAATTTAACGAGAAATAAACAAAAAAGATAAACTACCAAAAAAAAAACCCAAAATCCTAATTATGGAGTAAGTTTAAAATGAATTGTTAAACAAATTGCAAGTTTTTCATACAAATAACTCCAATGTTTGTAATTTAAATGAGATTATTAAACCCCCAATATAAAAATAACCCAATAAAATTAAACAGAATACCTGATAAACCCAACATTAGCAGCAATTTAATCATCAAAAAAAGTAAAAAATTACAGCAATTTAATCAAGCAAGAATGAGGAAACTACAAAAACCCAACAACAAAAAAGTAAAGTGAGAGAGAAAATGGACCTGGGAATTCCACGGGAAAGGTCAAGTTGAGCATCATGAGGTCCAAATTCTTCACCATCAGAAGAAGATTGAATAACTTGACCATAATCTTTGAAATTTTCAGGGGTTGCTTCAATTGCCTTCAATTTCACCAATTTAATCTTGTCTCCTCCTTCCATTTTTAGTAGCTTTGTTTTTTGGGGAAAGGTAGTAAGAGATTCTTGTTCTGGGTTTATGTTTTTGTTGTTGTTGGTCCAATTTTTATGGAATGTGAAATGAATGTCGTTTTGATGAAATGTCGTTGACAAAGATATTGGTGAACGGTGATGATCTTATTTTATAGAATTAGCGCATTTAATTGGCCGGTGCATTTTGCTTTTTTCTTTTTTTATAAAATAGAAGATTAATGCGCGTCATAGATAGCCATATTCGGGAAACTTTTTTGATTTGATCTTTTGTCATGATAGTGCTTTAGTAGAATACTCTCTCCGTTTTTAAATATTTGCTTCATTTCTCTATGTGCGGAGTTTTAGGAGAAATTGAAGAAAGTAATAAAATATAGAGACAGTGGGGTAAGTGGGGAATAAAAAATTGTAAAAAACATAAGTTGTAGAAAGAATTGGAGGAAGAGAATTCGTCCCCCAAAACTTCGACCCTTTTGGGTTGATTTTGCGGTTATTAAGAAAGTTAAATAAAAACATATAAGAAAGATAAATTTACATGAGGTTTGTAAAAAGAAAAATTGCTCTAATTAATCTGAACTTTTCCTTGTCCGCCCAAGTTAATCCCTACTTTGGATTATTCCCCATCACTCCCAACTTTAGGGGGTATTAATTTCTATTGTACCCAACCGGTCATCTAACCTAATAATACAGGTTATAAGACACGTGTCAGCCTATAATTGGCTAAAAGAAACCCACAAACCACTCATGCCTAGCCCGACAAACACCACACCCCCACCCCGCCGGAAAATCGGCCCCATCCCCAAAAACCCCTCCCCCGCTTAGGAATGGCAACGGATCGGATTCGGGTCGAAAATGGCTAAATTCGAATCCGATTCGTTTAGTAAACGGACAAACGGACCCTGGACTCGGATCCGAATCCGAGTCCGAATCCGAAAAATCCAAGTCCGAATTCGATCCGACTCGTAATTTTTGGATCCGAATCCGAGCCGTTTATACGGACCTCCGAAATGATCTGAATATTTTTTTTATTTTTATTTTTTGTAATGTCATATACCTATAATTGCTTATATTGTCATACCAATTAAAGTATAAATATAACATATTTAAATTATAAACTAAGTTACATAACAAAATTTTGCTACAAAACAAGCAAATAATTGTCCAAAGTTATAGAGCATATGCTTATACTCTCGGATTCGGACTCAGATCGAACTCCGTCGGACTTTGCGTAGGGTCCAAGTCCGATCCACCTCATATTCGGATTCGGATCTATTTTATTGGATTCGGATTCGAATCGGATTTTTTTTCCTTTGGATCGGATCGGATTCGAATCGAACTCGGATTAAATTGCCATCCTTACCCCCGCTGCCGGAAATCGCCAACCCCTTCCCTTCCCCCACCTCCGAAAACCCCTCCCCCACCCCACCCCTTTCCCTTCCCCCACCCCCGAAATTAGCCACGAACAACCAAAATTGGCCAATTTAAGGTTAAAACCAACCATTCAGCCCGAAATTCGACCGATTTCGGCCGTTTTGGGCCATTTCTGGTGGTCGTTTTCAAGGAGAAATGGGGGTGCGTTTCTGGTGGTCGTTTTCGGCCGTTTCTGGGGGTGCTTCCGGCGTCAAGATGGGCCACGGGTTCTTGTGGTGTTGGTCAGGTGGTTGGGTTGCGCTGCTAGTGGTTGGGGCTGAGAGAAGCTAAGGGGAGGTGGCGGTGGTGGAAGGGGAGGGTTGTTGGGGTTTTTTTTCTTGTTTTTATATTATTTTCTCTAAAAAAATTTCAACCAATTACATATTGACACGTGTGCAAAAAAAAACTAATTCACAAATGTTTACCTGATTGACCGGTTGCAAGTCATTTGGGTGCAATAAAAATTAATACCCCCTAAAGTTGGGAGTGATGGGGAATAATCCAAAGTAGGGATTAATTTGGACGGACGAGGCAAAGTTCGGATTAATGGGAGCAATTTTTCCTTATAAAAAAGTAGAGAGATAAATTATTTAAAATACATGAAAAATCAAAATTTTATATGGGGAAGCTAATTTTGCACAAATATTGTTGTAAATTGGTGGGTATTTTGATGCAAATGGCTCGATCATTTTGGGACTAAAATTAGGCCAAAAGGGTCAAAGTTTTGGGGACGGAAGGAGTAAAAGTTGTACAAATAAGGAAATAGAGCAAGTATTTAAACACGCCCGAAATAGAAAAGTGTAGCAAGTACTTAAAAACGGCTGAAAAAGAAAAGTGTAGCAAATATTTAAAAAACAGAAGGAGTAGTTAACATTATTAATGAAGGAAATATTTAAACACATACTACCTCTGTTTCTAAAAGTTCGACTCACTATTCATGTGGTTAAAATAAAATAACTTTGACTATATTTTATGAGCTATACAAATACAATAGAAATAAATTAGCATGTGAGATCTTATTAAATTCTCCTTATTATAAATAATCCAAATATCAAATTTGTATAATTTAGACTTATACATAGCCAAAGTTATTCATGGTCAAAGATTTTCATTATATACCGCACAATTGCAAAGTGAGTCCAACTTTCAAGAATGGAGGGAGTATTTTTTTTTTAGGGTTTAAATGTTTGCGCGCTATTTTTAAAAGGATCTTGCTAACAAGCGCCCAGGACGTCAGACAAGGGATTAATGTATTACTTAAAATAGTATTAAGTTCGGAATGCATGACAAACACACAACGATCGATGTAATTAATGTTAATATTACTATAACATTTCAACCTTTAGTTCTCTCATCTAACGCCCCTAGGGCACTCATTAGTTTTTGCCTTTTAAAAATTTTAAAAAGTGGCAATCAACATTAAAGAGAGAAATAAGTAAATAAACATTTTAAGGGGTATAATTGTCTTAATATTATATTGAACAAATATATGTAAGGGTAGTGACAGACTAAAGACGTATCACCCAATAAAAAGTATTTCCTAAATCCTCTAACTAATGCAGATGGGGAAGTAGGGTCGAATCCACAAGGAAATTGGTCTTTATATTCCTAATTAATTAAAGCAATCTAAATTATTAAGTAACAAATTAATAATATGGAAGGGAAAATAAACTACTAAGATTAAGGGTAGAGAAAATCAAGGAATAAAGGCCTAGGGCATAGGTTCACCAATAAATAATATTCTAGGGTAAAACATAACAATCAATAATTAACATCGCACAAATAACGTGATTAACAGGCTCTCGCAATTTATTAATCAACATAGATCTAACAGGCTCTCAACTCGCAATTTACTAGATTTAAGTTCCTATTGAAAATAGCCTTTAATATCAAACTAACATCTGCTCGATTCATCAATTCAATATTAATATACTTTTACAAGAAAATCACATCTGCTCGATTCATAATCTGGTTGTAAAGCATTAAAACAATTCACTAAGAAATTATCATGCAATATCAATAATCAACAATAACAAATTACCCCTTCATATTATTTATGGATCTCCATAAACCCTATAAAGAAAACTACTCAGACATAATTAAAACTAAACTAATCAAAGCAATTAAACAAGACATGATGAAATAAATAAAGTAAATAACTGAGATTAAAGTAGAAGAAATCGTTACCCAAAGTAGTTGGAATTCAGGAGTTGAATTAAGAACACAGTAGTGAACAAAGTTATAGAGAGAGAAAATAATCTAAGACTAAGTAGAGAGAGAAAGTCTAAGAGAGGAAATACTAAACAAAAACATTAAAATCGTATTTATACAAAAATTATTACTCCTAATTAAAACTAAGAAACTCGGCTGAAATTAGCTCCTAAAAATCTCGCGCCCGCGCCTTTTTTCCAATATGAGCATCTCTCGCGCCCGACCGAGCGCGAACTCAGGCGCTGACTCTTTTTCTTTATTAAGCTCGCCCGGTCGGGCGCCCCTCCGGGCGGGAGCTTACTTGGCCGGGCCCGGATACTTGGGCAAGTTTGGACTTCGATTGGGCTCTGATTCTTCGGCTCAATCCGGATTTCCTCTTCGGGTCTTGAATACTCGGTCCAAATGCCTCGGAATCTTAAATGTTAAGCCCTTAATCACTGGTTTGATGACTCTAACCGGCCTTGGGCTACAAAAACTGGTCGTGCTCCTCCAATGCTCGTAGTCACTCCATAATATCCCAGGAAAATGCTCCAAAAGTGCAAATTCCTACAAAATTCAACCAAAACTACGAAAATACTAGAAAACACCAATTAGTAATGAGAGTGGCTCTAAAGAGCCAAAAACACTATTGTAGGGAATATTTCAAGCATTATCCCTAGCTTGAACCCCACTGTGATCATACACTTAAGTATGGTGGCGTCCAAAGGGAAGGAAGCTAGAGCAAAAGAGTCGCCAACAAGTTTTAGGAACTTGTAAACCATTCACGAGGTGAAGGTTACACCCCTTAACGATCTAGGAAATCATCAACTCTAATAGGTCTGGAACCATGACTGGTAGTTCAGGGATAAAGGTACAAATCCAACCTAAAAGAGATTGAACCTGCCTTAATAATATGCCTCTACTTTATTCTGATCGTATTCATGTGCGCTTTCTGACTAACATGCACTCAACAAAATTAACCCTAAACCTGTTTATCTATGTTGGTTGAATATTAATGCACAAACAAAACTATTATTGGCGATCACTTGAATTATAATCAAATTAACCCTAAACAAGATTATTAATTATCTTATTAAGCGTGATTACAAGTACCAATTCCCTTTAAACATGCATAAAAGGCGTGATCAAGCAATAACAATAAATATCAAGCAACATAATAATAATCAACAATTATTATTATAAAAATAATAATCATAATAATAATAATCATCATAAAATAATCATATTTATCATAATCATGTTAAAGCATAATAATAACAAGATCCTAGGCATGATACTAACAAGATTAATAACAAACCCTAGCATGTCATTAAACAATAAAAATTAAAGCTTTATCCCTAACATGATACTAACATGCTATTAGGAAAAGAAAATAGTAAACATCGCAGGAAACACAATTGTCATATTTGATATTAGAAATTATAGTTATTACCCTAAACATGATACAGGAAGATCAAAACACCTTAATATGACATTAGGAATTATAATAACAACCTAAGCATGATTTCTATATCATAATATCAATCAATCAATTAAAACACTTACTTGGATGCCTCGTACCTCTTTCTAATAACAAAATACACGCGTTAGTAACTTCAAGGAAAATAATAAACAACAATTAAATTAAATAATAATTGAAAGAGAGATTTGGGACCAAACCCTCAGAAATTAAAACCTTTCACATATAGGGTGAAGGTAACTTCAAACTATGCTAGGTGTTTCTAGGTCTTGTGAATGCGGAATTTTGTATAAAGGGGTTGGTTTAGAAAGAGAGGGAAAGAAAGCTTTAGCTTCGAGAGAGAAGAGAATTAGAGAATTGATTATTGTAGCTTGTAGATGAAAACGGAGATTTTAGGAGATTATTTATAGAGAAAATCAACCAAAAATAAAGAAAAACGTATCAGAGTTTTGACGTGAAAAAACAAAATTAGCTCCAGACGCTGAACATTAGCGCCAGGCGCTAACGCTAGCGCCAAGCGCTAACGCTAGCGGCAAGCGCCAGGCTTAGCGCCAGGTGCTAATGTCTGGCGTTAGTCGCTAATCAATTTTTTTACGCGTTTTCTAAATTCAGATAAAATTTAACCGTACAGGAGGATAAAAACGTATTTTCCTTAAAAACACTCTTTTATTCTGATTAAAATTCCAAAAAGTCAACAAAAGTCAATTCATCAATGCTAATTGAATTAGGAATGAAAAAAAACCTTTTAGAAGAATCTAGAAGACTCAATCCATTCCTAATTGCATTAGGAATGATAAATCCATATTAGGCCCTTCTCTAGATCATTGGGTCGCATATAATGCTCAACCGGGCCCATTTTAGTAATTTGGCCATAACTTCCTCATTATTCATCGGAATTGGGCTTATAATATATCGTTGGAAAGCTCTTTTCAAAGTCCCATCCAAATACACCATTATTGGACCCATATAATGGACCAACCAAACTGGATTGGCTGTTTTCTTAAAATAGGTTTTCAAAAACAGAGAGAAGAGAAAAGAAATTAAAACTATCCGCAACACTAGACTTTGTACACTTTCACTTCATTCGATTATGATTCGACGTTAAATGTACTAATCACTGGGTTTGGTTTTGGGGAGACACATTTGGATGTCTATAGAAGCCCCCACTTTGACTGAGTTTGGAGAAACGCAAGTTTCGAAAACAAAAGTCAAAGGATCGATAGGGACGGAGAATGACTCAGAACGTTCGGCGATCCTAAACCACTCTCGTAGCGCCGATACCTGCAATTTGTTCTAAAAGTAACCAATTTGTTCAAAAAGAGTGAAGAAACGCGTATCTTGCACCGTCGAGCACACATCTCTAAAAGTAACCAATTTGTTGCTGCATTTGTCGTTGTGACAACCTTCCGCAAGCTAGGGAATGCTATCCTGCTGTTTTGATGTTCACTCGTCTCTGAACAGTAGAGCTTTTTTGGATAGGTTCACGCATCTCTGAACAAAGAGCTTCTTTTTAATATGTCCACGCGTCTCTGAACAAAGAGCTTTTGAATAATATGCCCATGCGTCTCTGAACAATAGAGCTTTGATGATATGTCCACACGTCTCTGAACAATAGAGCATTTGAAGAAATGTCCACGCGTCTCTGAACAATAGAGCTTTTGAATAATATGCCCACGCGTCTCTGAGCAAAAGAGCTTTGATGATATGTCCACGCGTCTCTGAACAAAAGAGCTTGAAAGAAATGTCTACGCGTCTCTGAACAAAAGAGCTTGAAAGAAATGTCCACGCGTCTCTGAACAAAAGAGCTTGATGATATGTCCACGCGTCTCTGAACAAAAAAGCTTGAAAGATACTTGAATGTTTGTTGCGATAATTTTCCGAAGAAAACTTCCGAAGACCAACGCTTGTCGATCTTTAAAGCTCGCTTGAAATTTTCTTCCACTATGCTAGTACGTCGGCGCTTTTGATGCTTGTAAACCAGTATGTCGGTGCTTGAATTGTGAATCTGTATGTCGGTGTCTTGCGATAGGCCAATGTTTAGGCGCTTTAAGCTAAGTGAGACGATCTTTCGTCAGGTCGATCAGTTATTGCGATTGTAATCAAGATGAATACTTAATCATGTCAAATTGCTTATAGGGGCTAACTGGCGTACCAAGGAAACCAAAATTGCTGAAAGAGGTTGAAATAACCGTTTGGAGTGGTTGAGCTCTGTCGCCGCTGCAATGCCTCTGGCACCGCGATTTGGCTCTGTTGCCACACGATGGGATCTAGCGCCAGGTGCTGAAATTTGTTGCTAGATGCTAGATGTTGTTGTCTAGCGCTGGAGTCAGGTCTTCCCTAGTCTGCTCTTGCTGCCGTTGTTCATTGCTCGGTTTCGCTTTGAACTTTGAACTTGGTTGTTTCCTTTCAACCAAATCCGCTAAAATCTTTTGTAAATTAAAGCTCTTCATCTCCAATTTACCGATCAATGTAATTCCTCTTATCTCGGAGGAATCTCCTGTGTCATATTCGCGGTTTTTTTGAAAAAATCCGGGAATGTCCTCGCTTGCTGGGATGTACCTGCATTTATATCTTTGACTATAGGACTTTGCTTATCTTTCTTTAGGGTTGACCTAATGTTAGTGTTGCTTGACTCATTGAGTCAAGGTATAAACTTAACTCGATGTGATTGACTCGAGGTTGACTCGACTCGAAGTGAAATGACACGTGTGACTCTTGACCCGTGTGTGCATTGTATTGTGATCGTGTGACTCCGAAAATGTAAAAAAGCAAAAAAATTTCGTCATTTTTTTGGAGGGTACCGACTTTCTCCCAAAAAAGAAAGACGCGAAAAAAGAATCAAAGTTTTCGAAGGTGCATGTTGAATGAGCTTAATCCGTTAATGTTGTCTCTCACAGTATAAGGATTGTAACATCTTAGACTATCCTAGTTGATTCGATAATGAACGTATTTAGGTAACTTAGGCACGGAGGCTAAGCACTTCATACTTCGTGATGCAATGATGAGTGATGTTGATATGACAAGGCATGCTTCAACGTTGTGTTAAGATTCCATGACAAAGGGTTCCTAAGGGAAGTATATTTGGTCAGGTATCTGTGATGTGTGTGAAAGTGATTCTAAAGTTAGGCCGCAAGGGCTAAGTGTGTGGAAAAAGATATTATTTGAAGAAGAGTCAAATGATGGTGACTCTTAGGTTAGGTAAGCTAATGATGTAGGGGTCAAACCCCCAAGTCTAGCTCTAAGTAGATAGGGATGATCATTGGAGATCCCTTGATATGATCATGGTGTGTGAATGTGAATATGAATGCATGTTTATTACGGTCGCTGTAGACACCTAAAAATGTCTCCCCAAAACTAAACCCGATGATGAACAACCTTTCACCGCCATTGTTGGTCAGGTTGAGTATTTAATTTTTGGAGTGCTTAAATCCATATTTTCATTTCATAAACCAACCCAATTCCTAGCCCATTTCCCCAAACCATAACTTATTTTCCTCTTTTCGTGCCTTTAAACCCAAAATAATTCATTTCGTGTCCTTTTTATAAAAACGTTTATTCCAGTTTATTTTGGTCCATAATCAGGGTCCAATGATTGAATAATTGGATGGGGCTTTAAAAGATCATTCCAACAATATATTACAAGCCCAAATCCGAGTTATAACGAATAAGTTATGGCCAAAATATTAAAATGAGCCCAAACCGAACCTAAGCCCACCTTACCTACGACCCAATGATCATGTAGAGGGTCCAAATTATTTAATCCAATTCCAAAACTAATTAGGATTAATTAGAAGCCTCTATAAGTTTCTAAAAGATCTTAATTATCCTTTTTGAAAAGATAAGATTAAAGAGTTTGAAATTGAATAAAACTTTTCTTTTTGAAAATCCTATTTACATTCGAATTGAAAGACGTTCAAAGATAGACAGATATTATTTTCGAGCCTCATTGTTTTTATCCAAATTTTATATAGTTGGATATCCCTTGAAATTATCTTTCCAATGATATATTATAATATCAATTCCGAGCTATAACAGAAAAGATATGAATAAAATGTCAAACTCTATCCAAAACTGACACCGTCTCACTATTTCGGCTATATCTTTTGTTCTACAAAATATTTTAATCTGATTCTAATTGGATTAAAAAGTATAATTCAAAATCTTTCCAACCATATCTTATTCATCTTATTTTGATTTGTGGTTCAAAAGATATGATAAAAACAAAAACCGCAAAAACTGTTGTCTATCGCAAGAGTTTTATCCGATTCGAATTCTTATCTTTTCTTGATTCGACCCCTCTTTTCCCCTTATAAATAGAGGTCATATCTCCCCTTTTTTGATTCATCAACAATCTTGATCATAAAATAATTCTCTTCTCCCTATTTAGCCTAAATTCTAGCCACCCTATTCTTTCACTATTCCTTCCCCTAAGCACTCCAAGAAGTCCATACAATACCCGTAGTTCTATACTTAAACCAAGGCGTGAAAGTTATAATTAACTGAGGGTTTGGACCAAATCAAATATAATTTTTATTTAATTTAATTTTCATTTGATTTATATTTTTATTGAAGTTACTAACAGTTTATTCATGATGTAGCAATTTAAAGGAACGCGCGGAATGTGAGTAATTAATTAATTTAATTACTCTTATTTTATTTTTATATTGCTAGTATCATGATTAGGTTTATTATTATTTAATTTGACTCACATTATTATTGTTAAATTGCTTCCAATATTAATGTTTATTCTATTATATTTATTGATCACCATATTGCATGTTTAAAGGGAATATGTAATTGGAAATCACGCCTAATAAGATAATTTGGACAACCGGTTTAGGTTCCTTTTTACTCTTGTTGTTTAATCAAGTGCTCACTAATATTTTAGAATTATGTATTGCATTAATATTCAACAATTTAGCTTAATAATAGTTTGGAGCAAATTGAATATTTTGTTTGCATGCCTTTGAGATCACAGGAATGCTTTTCAATATAAGAATCGAGTAGAGGCCAATACGGGCGAATGTGACTTCATGACTCACTTCGTACCATCATCCCCGATCCTCCTTTCGTGGTTCCAAACCATATGGAGTTAGTAATCTCATGGATTATGAATGGGGTGTAACCTTCACGGGTCAATCGTTGTTGCCTATCGTTGTCCCTTAATCGTGGTTGCCTTTTATGATCCGTGAACGGTTTACAAGTTCCTTAAAAACTTGTTGGCGGCTCCCTACTTTCCTTGTCCCTAATCGTATATGTCAATTTCCACTTCCTATGAGTGCCAAGCATATTCACACATGCTTTAACGTAGGCGCACTTCGAGCGACGCCTACAGTCGCACGTTGATGTGAGGTTGCCTACGTATCCGTTAGGAATCAGGCCGAACGTAGCTCTAGCCGAACCTCGCACAAGTGTGTGTATACCTCAAAAAGGTCTTTTGAAGGGTTGTAACATTGTTAGGCTAAAGGTTATAGAATAAGGGAATAAAAGGCTCAAGACCCTCGATAAGCCCCCCAACGTGTGCAACTTTGCTTTTGGATCTTTGTATTTTTATGCTTGAGTTTCTACTCTTTTTTAGCTCTCTCTCTCTTTTTTTTTTTTTTTTTTTTTTTTTTTTTTTTTTTTTGCTTTAGCATTTATTTTATAAGTGTGGGTAATCCCGATCATGCGGTCTATCACTCACTTGGCATTCATGTTTCTCAGGCACGATACCGAGCACTCGATAAGAGACGCAATCTAAGACGTGTTCGTATCGAAAACATGTTCATGTCAAAGACATTGGAACACTTGCCCTTTTGAACACTTTTATTTATCTTTTTTATTGCTTTTTTTAATCTTTTGAAGTCACTCAAGCTTTTTATGAAATTGAAATTGCATAAGTTGCACACCATCCCATCCAAGGTTAGGTAGATGTGGGTTAAAGAAAGAAAAGTCTATCGTTAGACGAGGCTCAAAGTGGTTTATCAAAAACGGATTGTATATTTGAAAGGTGAAAGGTGATATGATGTGGCTACAAGGGGTGCCTCAAATCATTGGTATTCCTTGTGCTTAATTCGACAATGATTTTTTTTTAATGCAATGCAATGATCATATGCAAGGTGCCTATGCTAGACTTATTGGGGAAAGGGTAAATAAAATAATATAAAAAAGATCATGAAATCTTGTCGTTGAAGCTTGCCTCTTGTCCCCTGGCTCATCATCACTTGGTGTTATCGCCGACTGGAGGTATTGGAAGCCCGTTATTGTCGATCAAATATTGGATTTCTTCCTTTAGCTTCCAACAGCTCTCAGTAGTATGACCCCTACCTTGATGATACTTGCATTGTACATTTGGGTTCCAACTTGGCAATCTCTTCTCAAGTGGGGGATCTTGAATAGGTCCAATAGGAGTAATGAGTCCCTTTGCATGAAGTCGATCGAAAGCATCATCGTAGCTAATTCCAATAGGGGTGAAATCCTTTCTTAGTTGCTTTCTAAATCCTCGATTATCTATGGCTAAGATTTCATTAAGGTCGAAAGTACCAACACTGTTACTAGAGCAGGTGTTTTCGGAAGAAGAAGGATAGTTGTTCTTTTTTCCTTTACAACCACTGTTACTATCGTTACTAATCTTGGCCTTCTTGTCACGCGGAGGAACATGAAGGAGATTTGAATCAATGAGGTCTTGAACACGATCCTTGAGGGCGAGACATACTTCGGTGGTATGACCACGACCTCTATGGTATCGGCAATAAGATTTTGGATCCCAATTGGGAAACCGTTTTTCAAGCGGAGGGTCTTGACTGGGACCAATGGGGTGAAGAAGACCTTGATCATGAAGATAGTCAAAAGCTTCATTGTAAGTCATTCCTATTGGTGTGTATTCTTCAATGGTCCGTTTTGCCCATGGCTTATGAGCATTGAGTTCTTCATTAAATCCTTGGTGAGAATTTTGTTCGATAATCATCACCCGATTTGCTAATCCTTCTACCACATTCAAGAGCATGACAACGACATCTTGCAGTTTTCGATCGTCCTCTTTTAGACTTGACGAGTCTTCCTTGGTATTATCTGAGAAAAAACTTCCATCCTCCTCAATCATGGCCACTTCATCAAGAGAGGTTATATAAGTTGTCTCGATCATGGGCTCACCTACAGGTGTGATAAGGAGTGAAGGATCGAAGGATGTTTGATCTTCTGCGATGGCTAGAATCTCGGAAGTTTTATTATCATCAATCAAATCCTGAATAGTTTCTTTGAGCTTCCAACACTCCTCAGTATCGTGACCCTTTCCTTGGTGATATTTACAGTGCTTATTAGGATCCCACTTGGGTGGCCTGGCTTCTGAAACTGGATCTTTGATAGGCCCTATGGGCATGACTAGTCCTTTGTAGTGTAGCTTCTTGAAATTTGTTTCATAACTCATACCAAGTGGAGTGAACACTCTTTTCGACCTTTGGATTTGTGATTTAGAGGAGTTCGTAGCATGCACTTCATTAATGGGAGAGGAAGAAGAAGGATGGTCGTTCTTCTTTTCTCTCGCACTATTATCTTTCAGAAGGTCATCTTCAATGTCAATGCCTACATTATACACAGCCTTGAAAGTATTCAAGTTGTGTTGGTATTTTAAGTGCTTTGAATACTTCCCTTGGAGATTCTTGATAAACATCATCACATATTCTTTTTCGGTAGGAACCTATACCATGTTAGCGGAAGTTTCCCTCCATTTGTTGAAGAAAGAAGTGAACCCTTCGTTTCCTTTTTGTTTTAACATCTCAAGTTTTCTGTGGTCTGTTTCATCTTGAATGTTGCACTTATATCTATCTATGAAAGAGTTTGTTATCGACTCCCAAGAAGAGGTTTTCTCTTTGTCAAGGGAAAAGAACCATTGTTGACAAACGGTCTCAAGAGATAAAGAAAACAAGGAATGAAAGACTTTCTTGTCAATCCCCTTAATGTTCATTATAGTTTCAAAAGCTCTTAGATGAAAGTAAGGGTTATATGTTGCCTTGAATTTTGGGATGTCGTTGGAATTGAACTTATGCGGAAGAAGTTCCTTGTCCAGCGAGACCCCTTGTGAACTATTGCCTTGGAACTTGTAGTCACTAGATAGCTTGCTCAAGCTTTCTTGCATGAACTCCGTTTGTTGTTGCTTCACAGGGTCATCAATTTTGAGGGTTAAGGCCTTCAATACTTCATTCACGGTAGTCAATTGATTCCTAAGCTCATTGACTTCTTCTTGAGTTGCCATTATCTTTTTATCTTTTCTCTTTTAACGAAAAAGTAAGACTTGAATAAAGAGGTTGTCCTTGATTAATCGCCCTTCTCTCCTTGACCAAGTACTGTGGAAAGGGGAATTAGAGATATTCATTGTTAATTATTTGACTCAACTCTATTCAACATGCATAGATGAAAGAAGGTAGTAAG
This sequence comes from Chenopodium quinoa, assembly GCF_001683475.1. Taxonomy (NCBI): domain Eukaryota; kingdom Viridiplantae; phylum Streptophyta; class Magnoliopsida; order Caryophyllales; family Amaranthaceae; genus Chenopodium; species Chenopodium quinoa. The sequence goes on from NW_018744681.1 coordinate 183,729, forward strand.
GATGAATGTTGTGATGTGAGGAAAAAAAGAAAAGATGTAGATGGAGAGATATGGAAAATTAGGAGTAGAATGTACCCCTTATTCAAATGACGGGAAAAAAAACCGACTCATGCATGAACCTTAGACATGGTCATGGTGACATGTAAAAAGTATGTTCTAAGACTAGTGAGTGTAGGTGACATGTTAAGACTCGTTTCATGACCATGTGGCTAGACTATGTGACTAGACTCGAACAAAGACTAAGTTAAGACCTCGCGTATATGCATTAAACTGGACAGGCTGTGGTATTTTAGTCATAACTTTTGATTTGTAACTCTGATTGGGATGAAACCAACGCCAAATTAAAGATAAAACTCGGGGCTACAGATCCATAGGTTATACGACTCGTATTTCTTCCTAGAACTCCGTATATTACCAAAACAAGTTAACGTTTGTGCAGTATACGGGAATAAAAATCCGGGTTGACTTAAAGGGACTATGACTCGATTTTAGACATATTTATTAGCTCTAATTAATTAATTAATTAATTAAACAAATTCCTTTAGTCATTAATCAGTTTATTTAGTCTTAAAACAAGTCAAACAAACGGTTAGGAAAAACACATAGAATATGCATAACCAATAATGCACAATTAGTCAAGTAAGCACAACATGATGCAATGAGTTTGCAACCTAACCATAGCTCTAGTTCTCTAAAGTTCGGGATATGGGTTAGTCAAAGAGGGTCCATGGTTAATTTTCCGGATGCACCGCGCGGAAGCCCAACCGTGAAGGGTTAACGCGAGTGGATGAACACCGCGAGTTTAGATAAACTCGCTTCCATGGTTTGGTGAATTCAACATTCTCGGATGTACCCTTTGTTGCTCAAAGAGTTCAATCAGGTAGATGGAGCATGAATTCCCAGGGGGTTATGTCCATATGTAGAACAAATATGGGTTTCAGAAAAGTGAGAAAAACTCAATCAGGAAGTAGGATCGAGCAAACAGTGCTAAAAACTGGTCGAAATTAGAACGCATATTTCTGGCTCGGTATTGGAAGAACTTGGCGCCAGCAAACAGAGTCCAGCTCCAGCTTTTGGCTTTAGCGACTGGCGACAAAAGCTTGTCGCCTGGCGCTAACGTCAAAATGTTGGCGCTAGTCTTTGTTCGCTGACGCTATTTCTACATGCCTCATCAGCTTTCTGTGCTCGATAAATTTTCCAGTTTCGCGCATCATTATTTCGATCCCTAGTTGTGAAAGATATTCCTCAAATTTCCTACGTGTAAAAATCCTATATTTTAACTCATTACGGATGGTCTTTCCAATGAGATCTTTTTTATGCATATGACAATAATGTTAATAAAAATTACGCACATGAAATACTTAGAACTTTTTGAGTCTCATCCACTCATTCTAAATCATTGCCGAAATAAATTTCAGGAATTAAAATAGAAATCCTCCCCAGCGGAGTCGCCAAAAAAATGTAATGAATATTTCAAGCATTATCCCTAGCTTGAACCCCACTGTGATCATACACTTAAGTACGGTGGCGTCCAAAGGGAAGGAAGCTAGAGCAAAAGAGTCGCCAACAAGTTTTAGGAACTTGTAAACCATTCACGAGGTGAAGGTTACACCCCTTAACGATCCAGGAAATCGTCAACTCTAATAGGTCTGGAACCATGACTGGTAGTTCGGGGATGAAGGTACAAATCCAACCTAAAAGAGATTGAACCTGCCTTAATAATAGGCCTCTACTTTATTCTGATCGTATTCATGTGCGCTTTCTAACTAACATGCACTCAATAGAATTAACCCTAAACCTGTTTATCTATGTTGGTTGAATATCAATACACAAACAAAACTATTATTGGCGATAACTTGAATTATAATCAAATTAACTCTAAACAAGATTATTAATTATCTTATTAAGCATGATTACAAGTACCAATTCCCTTTAAACATGCACAAAAGGCGTGATCAAACAATAACAATAAATATCAAGCAACATAATAATAATCAACAATTATTATTTAAAAATTAATAATCTTAATAATAATAATCATCATAAAATAATCATATTTATCATAATCATGTTAAAACATAATAATAGCAAGATCCTATGCATGATACTAACAAGATTAATAACAAACCCTAGCATGTCACTAAACATAAAATTAAAGCTTTAGCCCTAACATGATACTATCATGCTATTAGGAAAAGAAAATAGGAATCATCGCAGGAAACACAATTTTCATATTTGATATTAGAAATTATAGTTATTACCCTAAACATGATACCAGGAAGATCAAAACACCTTAATATGACATTAGGAATTATAATAACAACTTAAGCATGATTTCTATATCATAATATCAATCAATCAATTAAAGCACTTACTTGGATGCCTCGTACCTCTTTCTAATTACAAAATACACACGTTAGTAACTTAAAGGAAAATAATAAACAACAATTAAATTAAATAATAATTGAAAGAGAGATTTGGGACCAAACCCTCAGAAATTAAAACCTTTCACATATAGGGTGAAGGCAACTTCAAACTATGCTAGGTGTTTCTAGGTCTTGTGAATGCGGAATTTTGTATAAAGGGGTTGGTTTAGAAAGAGAGGGAAAGAAAGCTTTAGCTTCGAGAGAGAAGAGAATTAGAGAATTGATGATTATAGCTTGTAGATGAAAACGGAGATTTTTGGAGATTATTTATAGAGAAAATCAACCAAAAAGATAGAAAAACAAATCAGAGTTTTGACGTGAAAAAACGAATTTAGCGCCAGACGCTGAACATTAGCGCCAGGCGCCAGGCGCTAATGTCTGGCGTTAGGCGCTAATCAATATTTTTACGCGTTTTCTAAATTCAAATAAAATTTAACCGTACAGGAGGATAAAAACGTATTTTCCTTAAAAACCTCTTTTATTCTGATTAAAATTCCAAAAAGTCAATTCATCAATGCTAATTGAATTAGGAATGAAAAAAACCTTCTAGAAGAATCTAGAAGACTCAAACCATTCCTAATTGCATTAGGAATGATAAATCCATATTAGGCCCTCCTCTAGATCATTGGGCCGCATATAAGGCTCAAACCGGACCCATTTTAGTAATTTGGCCATAACTTCCTCATTATTCATCGGAATTGGGCTTATAATATATTGTTGGAAAGCTCTTTTCAGGCCCCATCCAACTACATCATTATTGGACTCATATCATGGACAACATGTAGACACCCATTTGTGTCTCCCCAAAACCAAACCCAGTGATGAGTACCTTTCACGTCGAATCATAATCGAATGAAGTGAAAGGGTAGAAAGTTTAGTGTTGCGGATAGTTTTAATTTCTTTTCTCTTCTTTCTGTTTTTGAAAACCTATTTTAATAAAACAGCCAATCTAGTTTGGTTGGTCCATGATATGGGTCCAATAGTAGTGTAGTTGGATAGGGCTTGAAAAGAGCTTTCCAACGATATATTATAAGCCCAATTCCGATGAATATTGAGGAAGATATGGCCAAATTACTGAACTGGGCCCGGTTTAAACCTTATATGCGGCCCAATGATCTAGAGGAGGGCCTAATATAGATTTATCATTCCTAATGCAATTAGGAATGGTTTTAGTCTTCTAGATTCTTCTAGAAGGTTCTTTTCATTCCTAATTCGATTAGCATTGATAAAATGACTTTTGTTGACTTTTTAGAGTTTTAATCAGAATAAAATGTTTTGAGGAAAATACGATTTTATCCTCCTGTACGACAATTTCTATCTGATTTTAGAAAATGCGTCAATATTTTAGTCAGCGCCAAACGCCAGCATTAGCGCCTGATGCTAAGCTTGGCGCCTGGTGCTAGTGTTAGCGCCTGGCGCTAATGTCAGCGTCTGGCGCTAACCTCGTTTTACACGTCAGAACTCTGGTTTGATTTTTTTCTTTTTGGTTGATTTTCTTTATAAATAGCCTCCTAAAAACTCCGTTTTCATTGACCAATTCTGACCAACTCTCATCAAGATTTTCTTGATTACTTTCTCTCTCTCTCTCTTTTCTAAACTAGCCTTTTCTCAAATACAAAATTCCGCATTCGCAAGACTTAGATACACCTAGCCATATTCGAAGTTGCCTTCGCTTTAGACGTGAAAGGTTTTAATTTCTGAGGGTTTGGTCCCAAATCTCTCTTTCAATTATTTAATTTAATTGTTTTAATTATTATTTTCCTTAAAGTTACAAACGCGTGTATATTGTTATTAGAAAGAGGTACGAGGCATCCAAGTAAGTGCTTTAATGGTTTTTATTGATGTTATTATATAGAAATCAATCTTAGATTGTTATTTAGATTCCTAGTATCATGTTTAGGGTAAATTTAATATTAATTATGATTAAAAGTATGATGCCTTTTATGTTCTTCCTAATATTTATGATTGTTATATCATGTTAGGGTTAAAGCTTTGATTTTTATTGCTTAGTGACATGCTAGGGTTTGTTATTAATCTTGTTAGTATCATGCCTAGGATCTTGCTATTATTATGCTTTAGCGTTAATATGATTATGATTATTATTATGTTGCTTGATACTTATTATTTTTTATTGCTTGATCACGCCTTTTATGCATGTGTAAAGGGAATTTGTACTTGTAATCATGCTTAATAAGATAACTAATAATCTTGTTAGGATTAATATGATTATAATTCAAGTGATCGCCAATAATAGTTTTATTTGTGCCTTAATATTCAACCAACGTAGATAAACAGGTTTAGGGTAAACCTATTGATTGCATGTTAGTCAGAAAGCGCACATGAATACGATCAGAATAAAGTAGAGGCCTATTATTAGGGCAGGTTCAATCTCTTTTAGGTTGGATTTGTACCTTCATCCCCGAACTACCAGTCATGGTTCAAGACCCATTGGAGTTGACGATCTCCTGGATCGTTAAGGGGTGTAACCTTCACCTCGTGAATGGTTTACAAGTTCCTACAAAACTTGTTGGCGACTCTTTTGCTCTATCTTCTTTCCCTTTGGATGCCACCGTACTTTAGTGTATGATCACAGTGGGGTTCAAGCTAGGGATAACGCTTGAAATGTTCCCTAAAGATTTTTGCAACTCCACTGGGGAGGATTTTTATTTTAATTCCTGAAATTTATGTCGGCAATGATTTAGAATGAGTGGATGAGACTCGAAACGTTCTAAGTATTTCATGTGCGTAATTTTGATTAACATTATTGTCATATGCATAAAAAAAGATCTCATTGGAAAGACCATCCGTAATGAGTTAAAACATAGGATTTTTACAGTAGGAAATTTGAGGAATTTCTTTCACAACTAGGACCGAAATAACACTGCGCGAAACTGGAAAATTTTATCGAGCACAGAAAGCTGCTGAGGCATGTAGGAATTAGCGTCAGCGAACAGAAGTTAGCGCCAGCATTTTGACTTTAGCGCCTGACGACAGCTCTGTCCCCAGGCGCTAAAGCCAAAAGTTGGCGCCAATCTCTGTTTGCTGGCGCCAAATTCTTCCAATACCGAGCCAGAAATATGCGTTCTAATTTCGACTAGTTTTTAGCATTGTTTGCTCGATCCTACTTCCTGATTGGGTTTTTCTCACTTTTCTGAAATCCATATGTGTTCTACATATGGACATAACCCTCTGGGAATTCATGCTCCATCTTCCCGATTGAACGTTCTGAGCAACAAAGGGTACATCCGAGAATGTTGAATTCACCAAACCATGGAAGCGAATTTTTCTAAATTCGCGGTGTCCCATCCACTCGCGCCAACCCTTCACGGTTAGGCTTCCGCGCGGTGCATCTGGACAATTAACCATGGATCCTTTATTGACTAACCCATATCCCGAACTTTAGAGAACTAGAGCCATGGTTAGGTTGCAAACTCATTGCATCATAATGTGCCTACTTGACTAATTGTGCATTATTTGTTGTGCATATAGTATATGTTTTCCCTAACTGTTTGTTTGACTTGTGCTAAGATTAAATGAATTAATGACTAAAAGAAATTAATTAATTAGAGTAAATAAAGTCTAATATTTTAATCAAAATTGACCTAGTACGACTTTAGGCATACCCCTGTTGATTAATAATACCGAAAACAGTCTCAGATCGAAGCTCCAGCAATGGCGCCAAAGTTTGAACTGTAGCGCCACTCGGTGGAGTGTGGCGCCTGGCGACAGTTCTGTCGTCTGGCGCTACACTGCAAAGAGAGGCGCCAGTCCTGTTGTTTTGACGACAGTTCTGATTATTGATCGAGTCATCACTTTGTGTCTAATTAACCAGTTTGCTAATTAATTCGGTTAAATTTTACTGTTAACAATACCTTGTTAAGTCATTAATTGAGTCTAGGCACCAAGTCCCATGGTCTTACACAAAAGTCCAAGCATGTCACTTACACTCAACGCACACACCAATACACGTACTTTGACCATGTCTAAGAAAGTCTTGTATGCGCGTTTTTTTTCTGTCATTTTTTATAGGGGGGTAAGTCGGATATTAATCCTCCAATTTACCATACTTGGTTCCTAAAAATATATACCTTTTTTTTGCAAAAATATGCACCTATTTTTCCTCTTTAAAACCGTAAAGTCAAGGTCGATTTGAGTCAAGTAATTAAAACAAAAATGGTTTAAATTACAGAGCGTGGTCAAGAAAGGAAGGGCGGTTAATCAAAGACAATCTTTTCGTACAAGTCCAACTTTTCGACAAACCCATTGCTCGTAAGAGGAAAGCTAGGACAGTAATGGCAACGCAAGAAGAAGTCAATGAGATCAGGAACCAACTAGTTACCGTGACTGAAGCACTAAAGATCCTAACCCTTAAGATCGATGATCCCGTGAAACAACAACATATGGACCTCAAGCAAGAGAGTCTAAGCAAGTTATCTAGCGGCTACAAGTTTCAAGGGATTAGCTTACAAGGGTCTTGGTGGACAAAGATCTTCTTCCGCAGAAGTTCAATGCCAACGACATCCCAAAATTCAAGGCAACCGATAACCCTTATTTTCATTTAAGAGCCTTCGAAACAATAATGAGTATTAAGGTTATCGACAAGAAAGTGTTCCCCTCTCTATTCTCACTATCTCTCGAAACCGTTTGCCAGCAATGGTTCTTTTCTCTCGAGAAAGAAAAAACCTCCACCTGGGAGTCCATAACAAACTCTTTCGTTGATAGATACAAATGCAACATTCAAGTTGAGACTGACCATAGGGAACTTGAAATCCTCAAGTAAAAGGAGAATGAAGGCTTCCCCTCCTTTTTTAACAAATGGAGAGAAACCTCAGCTAAGATGATTGAGGTGCCCAGTGAAAAAGAGTCCGTAAGGTTATTCATCAAAAACCTTCAAGAAAAATACTCTAAGCATCTTAAGTATCAGAATAATCTCCATACCTTCATTTCTTCAAGGCCGTCTACGACATTGTAATTAATATTGAAGACGACCTGGCTAAGTTGAAAGCTGCCAACAATAACTCCAACAGTGGCTGGACAGGCAAGAAGAACGACAATTCTTCTTCTTCTAAAACCACCCACTCAAACAATGTTAGCACTTTTAACCTAGGTGAAGTCCTTGCTATGAATAACCAAGGACAAAAGAAGCCATTTAGGAGGAACTTTACTCCTATTGGCATGAGTTATGACACCGCATTTGACCGATTAAATGCAAAAGGTCTTATCACTCCTATTGGACCATTTGGGGACCCACCAGTCGAAAAGAGGTCGGCTAACTGGAATCCCAATGCACATTGCAAGTATCACCAAGGTAGGGGCCATCTCACCGAGAACTGTTGGAAGCTTAAAGAAGCTATCCAAGACTTAATCGACAACAACAAGCTGCCATTGCCCCTTGCCAGTAAAAAGCCAAGTATTGATAATGCGCCTCTTGCTCATTCCTTGGCTATCTCTGATGAGGAAAACGAGGTTAACCCCTCGTCTCTCATCAAACCTGTGAAAGAAATCCATGCCATCGAAGAAGAGGAGGAGATCTTTTTCTTCCAGAATTAGCAAGTAAAGAGGACATACAATCGCTTACACTGTCTATGATCGAAGGATCGCACTTGCTACGTGAAACTTTCAAGGCTATAAAAGAACTTCAGGAGAAATATGACGAGGTTCCACTCCCGAAAAGTGAACCTAAGAGAGAGCTCACACCCATGGGAACGACCTATGAGGCAAAACATTTTCCTTTACAAGTCACCGAAAAACCCAAGAAGAGTAATAGACTCTACACTCCAATTGGGATCCCATATATACAAATGTTCGAAATGCTCTCCGAGAGTGGCGAGATCAAACCTCTCAAACCGAGACCATTTGAATCATTGAAAAGGACAGATAGATATTATGTCAATATCATCAATCAGGGGGTCACACTATCGAAAACTGTTTTCAATTCAAGGATTTAATTCAGAAAATGATTGATGAAAAGAAGCTAGTCCAAGTTCCACGAGAAAAGGATGCAAGTATTAATGGAGTTTGGGACAGTGACGAAGAAGACGTCTACTTAAAAGACATGGTAGGACCTCCACCTTCAGTGTCATATGCCTTGGATGACTTTTGGGTTGAAGAAGATTCAACAAGTTCCCATACCTATCATTGAGGATAATGACATAGTCAAACAATTCAAGAAAACAAAAGTTGAAATGAATGTATGGAAACTTCTGGCCACGTCTCGAGAACATAGGTTGGTTGTAATGAATGCCTTGGACAAAATAGGGATAGATTCTGACACCACCCCTGAGGGGTTGGCTAACTTCCTCACGAGTGATCTACCTAGTCCCACCAATTTGATTACCTTTTCTGACAAGGATTTACCCCCCAGAAGGTGACAAACACTATAAGGCATTAAATCTCACAGTAGTTTGCAAGAGAATGAACGCCCCTATGACTCTTGTAGACAGTGGATCAACCATTAATGTCTGCCCACTTAGAACTGCGAGGATGCTAGGCGTAAGGGATGAAGACTTAACCCCATCAACGCAAGGAATAAGAGCCTACGATAACACTCGTCGTCATGCTCTTGGTAAAATTACCATGAATGTAATGGCGGGAGCGATAGAACACGCTACTACTTTCCAAGTAGTAGATATTAAAGCTTCATTCAATCTATTATTGGGACGCCCTTGGCTTCATGACCTAAAGGTCGTCCCCTCATCCCTCCACCAACAAGTGAAAGCTATAGTTGGAGGAATTCCTATTACCATCGATGCTTCACCTATGAGAATCAAGTTTATAGAAAATCCAATAATTAACGTGGAGCACGATGAGGATGATGAAGATTTATGGGGCTTTAACGAAGAGGTCTCCTTAATCCAGGAGGATGAAAGGACCCCTCTCTGCCATGACCCCCATTCCAACATGACCGTGAATGCTATTCTGAAAAAGCAAGGACATTTTCCTGGGATGACCCTAAGAAAGAAGAAAGGAATAGAAAAACTGCTGGAATCACCTGGCCTCCCTAAATTAGATACTTTCGGACTTGGTTTCGAACCGACTCGGAAAGATCTTAAGCGAACCCAGGAAAAGTCAAAGGCACGTAGGGACGCTCGCATTCAAAAGAAAGCAATCCCAATGGCTCAGTACCTGTAGACACCTAAAAATTTCTCCCCAAAACCAAACCCGATGATAAATAACTTTTCACCGCCTCTATTGGTCGGGTTTAGTATTTAATCCCGAGAGTGCTTAAAAATCGTATTTTATTAAATTCATACCTTTGAAAGGTCCATGGATTAGTCTTGATGTTTGGTAAAAGCATAGTTTTAATTTTAGCCCAAGCTTATTAATTAATTTTAAGCCCAAACCTTTTTATTTTATTATTTTATTATTTATTTTTGGCCCAAACATTTTATTTATTTTTATTTTATTATTTTCTTATTTTAGCCCGAGTAATAAAAGTCAGAAAAAAAGCCCAAAATTATTAATCGGCACTTAAAAAGCCCAAAGAAATTAGGGTTAAAAATGAATTTAGACGGAAAAATGGACTGGAAGTGACCGTGTCACGGTACAGTCTGACCGTGTCACGGGAACCCTTCCCGTCTGACGGTGGGACTTCCCGTGACACGGGAGGTCTGTCGTGACACGGGACGTTCCGTGTCCTTTCCGCGTAAACCCTTAACGCGTTTTTTATTCCGTTTTCTGAAAATTTCCCGCGTCACTCCAAAACTGTACCGTGTCACGGGAAAGTGTACCGTATGCCAGTACGGTCTGACCGTGTCATGGGATACTTTTTTAGGGTTTTTATCATTTTAGGGTTCCGTGTGCTCCCTCAGCACATTTTCCCTATAAATACCCCCTCATTTCTGATGTACGGGGGACCAGAATTTTATTATTCTTATTTTCTCTCTTCTATGCTATTAACCTAAACAATAGCCTACCCTTTTTACTTCAAAATTCCTTCTTCAAGCACTCAAAGGAGTCCATATTTTACTCGAGGTTCTGTCCTTAAGCCAAGGCGTGAAAGGTAGAATCGTATGAGGGTTTGGCCCCAAAATCAACCTTATTTTATTTAAATTTATTTAGTTATTGTTTTATTATTTCCTTGAAGTTACTAACTCGTTTATTATTTTGTAGTTGCAAGCAAACAGATTCAAAGTAAGGATCATGCTCTTTTATTATTATTATTATTTTTCTAACAATTTTTATGTTGTTGGAATCCTAATTAAATTGGTTTTAATATTAATGTTTATTCCATTGTATTTTTTGATGATCACCATATTGCATGTTAAAGGGAATATGTAATTGAAAATCACGCCTAATAAGATAATTTGGACAACCGGTTTATGATCCTTTTTAATCTTATTATTTAATCAAGTGATCACCAAATTTTTAGAATTATGTGTGCATTAATATTCAACCAATTTAGTTAAATAATAGTTTGGAGCGAATTGAATTATTGTTTGTATGCCTTTGAGATCACAAGAATGTTTTTCAATATAAGAATCGAGTAGAGGCCAATACGGGCGAATGTGACTCCACGACTCACTTCGTACCATCATCCCCGATCCTCCTTTCGTGGTTCCGAACCATATGGAGTTAGTAATCTCATGGATTATGAATGGGTTGTAACCTTCACGGGTCAATCGTTGTTGCCTTCGTTGTCCCTTATTCGTGGTTGCCTTTTATGATCCGTGAACGGTTTACAAGTTCCTTAAAAACTTGTTGGCGGCTCCCTACTTTATTTGTCCCTAATTGTAATGTCAATTCCCACTTCCTATGAGTTCCAAGCATATTCACAACATGCTTTTAACGTAGGCGCACTTCGAACGACGCCTACAGTACCCTCTTACCCTTTATGGTCAATTCATAAAAGAAGGAGAGGACTATCCATGCCACGAATTTCCCGAACCATTTGTCGTAAACGGCATAAGGCAACCGGGATTTGAAATTTTCTTGGATTGCTATTTCATAGATGAAATTCCAACTCCTGTCCATAAGGAGAAAGCACCCCCATGCTTTGACTTTAATGTCATGGGATTATTATTTGGGCGAGAAAAGGATGAGCCGACATACAAAGAGGATAACTCCTCGCTCATTCAAACAGTCCTACAAAGTGAAAACTTCGATCCCTCGAAGCTTATCACTCCAGCGGAAGGATCACTACAAGGGTGGCGCAAGACCGTCAAAGTGACTACTCCAAGTGGAAGAAAGATCTCCATCACGACAGGGCAAGGACCGATGTTCGAAGAGTCGTTTGAGTCAGAGTCAGAGTCTCTCCTTATAGAGTCATCTTGGTCTTTAGTAGTAGCACCTTCCCCTTCTATCTCTTCTCCTAGAATAGTTAGTGATCAAGTCCCTAAGGACATATCACTCTTTGATGTAATGATCTCAAAGTATAATAATATAACTTCTTCTCCTTACTTCTTGTGTTCTTCTTTAACCCAAGATGACGAGCATTGCTTAACTAACAATGAAAAAGACAAAGAACTTATTAAAGCAATGGAAACACTCAAAAAGAAAACACCAATAATCGAAGAAACTGAGACGGTTGATATTTCAAATGATTCAACCAATAAAAGAGAAGTTAAAATCGGACTAACACTTAATGAACAAGAAAGAACCGATTTAATTAACTTACTCAACGAATTCATCGATGTATTTGCTTGGTCATACGAAGATATGCCAGGCATAAATAGAGAAATACCTCAACACACTATACCACTAATTCCGGGAATGAAACCTGTAAAACAAAAGTTACGTCGAATGAAACCCGACGTAGCTCTTAAAATAAAAGAAGAAGTTCAAAAACAAATAACTGCAGGTTTCATCAAGGTATCAAAATACCCCGAATGGGTCGCCAACGTCGTCCCAGTTCCGAAAAAAGACGGAAGGGTAAGAATGTGTGTCGACTATCAAGATCTAAATAAGGCAAGTCCAAAGGACGACTTCCCTTTACCACACATCGATATTCTGGTGGATAACACAGCAAATCACGCACTTCTCTCGTTCATGGATGAATACGCAGGTTATAATCAGATTCTCATGGCAGAAGAAGACATGGAGAAAACAACCTTTATAACACCATAGGGCACTTACTGCTACACGGTAATGCCATTCGGGTTGAAAAACACGGGTGCTACTTACCAACGTGCATCGACTGCCTTACTCCATGACATGATGCATAAAGAAGTCGAAGTGTATGTGGACGACATGATTGTAAAATCAAAAGACCGCCCAGGCCATCAAATAGCCTTAAGAAAAATTTTCGAAAGGCTAAGGAAATACAATATGAGGTTGAACCCATCTAAGTGTGCTTTTGGAGTCACCTCAGGCAAGCTTTTGGGTTATGTCATAAGCTCTAGAGGAATAGAGATAGACCCAACCAAGATCAAGGCAATCATGTCAATTCCACCACCCAAAACCGAGAAGCAAATTCGAGGATTTATTGACCGATTGCAATACATAAGTAGGTTCATATCAAAATTGACAACGATATGTGAACCAATCTTTAAAAAGCTTAAGAAGAATGTACCAGTAATATGGGATGACGAGTGTCAAAAAGCCTTTGAAAAGATCAATGCCTATCTCGCAAATCCTCCCGTATTAGCACCAGCACTTCCGGGAATACCTCTTAGGTTGTACTTAACAGTTACCAAAGAGACAATGGGAGCTATGCTAGCACAAGAAGTAGAAGGCAAAGAAAACGCGATCTACTATCTAAGCAAGAAAATGCTTGAATATGAAGCACGTTTTACACCACTTGAGAAATTGTGCCTCGCCTTGGTGTGGGCCACAACCAAGTTAAGACATTACATGCTAGTACATACCATCTTCGTAGTCTCCCGGTTAGATCCACTCAAGTATCTATTCGAGAAATCTACACTCAATGGGCGCATATCGAGATGGATAGTCAATTTAGCCCAGTTTGATGTAAGGTTCATGCCGCAAAAGGCTATCAAAGGATCTGTGGTGTCAGACTTTCTAGCGGACTTTCTAATAGAAGACTCGACGCCAATACAAGACAATGAATTTCCAGATGAAGACTTAATGGTCACTGAAGATAATACTTGGACCTTATACTTCGACGGAGCCTCAAACCAAAAGGGATGTGGCGTTGGAGTATTACTAGTATCACCTAAAGAAGAGCATGTTCCAATTTCCATAAAGCTTGATTTCGACGTTACCAACAACGCTGCTGAATACGAAGCATGCGTGGTAGGCCTTGAAACAGCTTTGGAATTGGGAGTAAAAAAGTTACGGATATTCGGAGACTCTTCATTAATCATCAATCAAATCTCCAAAAGGTGGAAAGTAAGGAGCGAAAGTCTGGCCCCTTACCAAACCTATCTGGAAGCTCTTACTAATCAGTTAGAGAAGGTAGAATACACATATCTACCTAGAGAAGAAAATCAATTTGCTGATGCCTTGGCAAGACTAGCCTCAATGGTTAGGATTCCTACAGAAATCGAGCAAATGCCTCTAACTATAGAAAAAAGGCACAAACTAGCATACATTCAGGCTATATATAGAAGATGATGAAGTAATCCAAGACGAAGAAGAAGAAGAAGAAGAAGAACCGTGGTATACGGATATACTCAATTATGTCACCAAAGGAGAATACCCTCCCCATGCTGACAAAAGAGCAAAACGAGCATTAAGACTCTTGATAAAAGGAGAATACACTCCACAGGGTGGCACTGCAGCCCAGACTTTGGCGCCAATGCTGGAGCTTCAATCTGGGACTGTTTTCGGTGTTATTAATCAACAGGGGTATGCCTAAAGTCGTACTAGGTCAATTCTGACTAAAATATTAGACTTTATTGACTCAAATTAATTAATTAATTTATTAGGCAAAGTTCTTTAAGTCATTAATTTATTTAATCTCAACACAAGTCAAACAAACGGTTAAGAAATCATAGATCATATGCACAACAAATAATGCACAATTAGTCAAGTAGGCACAATATGATGCAATGAGTTTGCAACCTAAGCATGGATCTAGTTCTCTAAAGTTCGGGATATGGTTTAGTCAAAGAGGGTCCATGGTTAATTGTCCGGATGCACCACGCGGAAGCCTAACCGTGAAGGGTTGGCGCGAGTGGATGGGACACCGCGAGCTTTAGAAAAAACTCGCTTCCATGGTTTGGTGAATTCAACATTCTCGGATGTACCCTTTGTTGCACAGAGCGTTCAATCGGGTAGATGGAGCATGAATTCCCAGAGGGTTATGTCCATATGTAAAACACATATGGGTTTCAGAAAAGTGAGAAAAAAATTCAATCATGAAGTAGGATCGAGCAAACAATACAAAAAACCGGTCGAAATTAGAACGCATGTTTCTGGCTCGGTATTGGGGGAAGTTGGCGCCACCAAACAGAGACTGGCGCCAGATTTTAGCTGTAGCGCCTAGCGCCAACGCTGGCGTCTGGCGCTACAGTTAACATCATGGCGCCAATGCTCTGGCCCCTGGCGCTACTTCCCACATGCCTCAGCAGCTTTCTGTGCTCGATAAAATTTTCCAGTTTTGCGCGGTGTTATTTCGGTCCTAGTTGTGAAAGATATTTCTCAAATTTCCTACGTGTAAAATCCTATGTTTATAACTCTACGGATGGTCTTTCCAATGAGATCTTTTTTATGCATATGACAATAATGTTAATAAAAAATACGCACATGAAATACTTAGAACGTTTCGAGTCTCATCCACTCATTCTAAATCATTGCCAAAACAAATTCAGGAATTAAAATAGAAATCCTCCCCTGTGGAGTCGCCAAAAAACTGTAGGGAATAAATTTCAAGCGTTAATCCCCTTGCTTGAACCCCACTGTGATCATACACTAAAGTACGGTGGCGTCCAAAAGGGAAGAAGATAGAGCAAAAGAGTCGCCAACAAGTTTTAGGAACTTGTAAACCGTTTACAGGGTGAAGGTTACACCCCTTAACGATCTAAGAGATCGTCAACTCCATAAGGTCTTGAACCAAATAAGGGTTCGGGATGAAGGTACAAATCCAACCTAAAAGAGATTGAACCTGCCCTAATAATAGGCCTCTACTTTGTTCAGATCGTATTCATGTGCGCTTTTTTGACTAACATGCAATCACTAGGATTAACCCTAAACCTGTTTATCTATGTTGGTTGAATATTAATGCATAAATAAACTATTATTGGCGATCACTTGAAATTATAATTAAATTAACAAGATTATTAATTATCTTATTAAGCGTGATTACAAGTACCAATTCCCTTTAAACATGCATAAAAGGTGTGATCAAGCAATAACAATAAAATCAAGCAACATAATAAATAATCATCATAATAATAATTATAACAATCATAAAATTATAATCATAATCAAAATAATTATAAAAATAATCATGAATCATGTTAAAGCATAATAATAGCAAGATCCTAGGCATGATACTAACAAGATTAATAACAAACCCTAGCATGTCACTAAACAATAAAGATAAAAGCTTTAGCCCTAACATGATACTAACGATCATGAATATTAGGAAGAACATAAAAGGCATCATACTTTTAATCATACTTGATATTAAAGTTACCTTAGACATGATACTAGGAAGATCAGAACACCTTGCTAACATGACGCTAGGAATCATAATAACAACCTAAGCATGATTTCTACATCATAATATCAATAAAAACCATTAAAGTACTTACTTGGATGCCTCGTACCTCTTTCTAATAACAAAATACACACGTTAGTAACTTCAAGGAAAATAATAAACAAAACAATTAAATTAAATAATTGAAATAGAGATTTGGGACCAAACCCTCAGAAATTAAACCTTTCACGTCTAGGGAGAAGACAACTTCGAATATGGCTAGATGCTTCTAAGTCTAATGAATGCGGAATTTTGTATGTAAAAAGCTGGTTTAGAAAAAAGAGAGAGACAAAGATGGATGGTGAATGAGAAGAGAATGAGAAAATCGATGAATGAAAACTGGTTGTAGGTGAATGAAAACGGATTTTTTAATACGTTATTTATAGAGAAAATCAGCCAAAAAGATAAAATTATTAAAACAGAGCATTGGCGCACAAAAAAATGAACCAGCGCCAACGCTGGCTATTAGCGCCTGGCGCTACAGCTGGCGTTTGGCGCTTATTTCAGAAATTCACGCGTTTTCTAAAATCAGATAAAAATTGCCGTACAGGAGGATAAAATCGTATTTTCCTCAAAAATGCTCTTTGATTTTAATTAAAACTCTGAAAAGTCAACAAAAGTCAATTTATCAATGCTAGTTGAATTAGGAATGAAAAGGACCTTCTAGAAGAATCTAGAAGACTAAAACCATTCTTAATTGCATTAGGAATGATAAATCATATTAGGCCCTCCTCTTGATCATTGGGCCGCATATAAGGCTCAAACCGGGCACAGTTTAGTAAATTGGCCATAACTTCCTCAATATTCATCGGAATTGGGCTTATAATATATCGTTGGAAAGCTCTTGACAAGCCCCATCCAACTATACTAATATTGGACCCATATCATGGATCAAACAAACTGTATTGGCTGTTTTCTTAAAATAATTTTTTAAAAACAGAGAAAAGAGAAAAGAAATTAAAATTATTCGCAACACTAAACTTTCCACACTTTTACTTCATTCGATTATGATTCGACGTGAAAGGTACTCATCACCGGGTTTGGTTTTGGGGAGACACAAATGGGTGTCTATAGCTAGGCATTTTAATAAGAAGGTCAAGATAAGAAACATTAAAGTAGGAGACTTGGTGTTAAAAGCATTAAGGAAAAATGTTTTAGATCCAAGGGGAAAATTTAGACTTAATTGGTTTGGACCCTACATTGTCAAAACAATCCTGTCAGGAGGTGCAGCAAAATTAACTGACATGGATGGAAATGAGTTCTCGAACATGACAAATCATGACCAACTTAAGAAATACTACCCATAATTACTTGAGTAGGATACTCCAGAGAGCTACGTTTGGCCTGATTCCTTAAGAAAGGATACGTAGGCAACCCTTTACGGGTGCGGCCACTTTATTTTTTTCAAATCTCGCATCCCAAAATTAATAAAAAATTCGACAGAAGATCGACGAAACATCGGCGTCGCAGAAAAAATTCTGGCGCCAGCACATGAACGTTAGCGCCAGACGACAGAATCCGTCGCCTGACGCCAGACTGCCGCAGCCGGCGCCAGTTGTAGAATTGTGGCGCCAATTTACTGTAAAATGTCTGGGAATATTTTGGTGTTTTTTGGAAAATTTTCGACTTCCGTATTCGAAAAAAATTCTGAAAAATTAATTCTTCGGTTTTCATTGCTTTAATAAAATAAATTTAAAGTAAATAATTTAATTAAAAAGCTGGAATTTCATTAATAAAATAAATTACATTATTGATGGAATTTAAATAAAGCTTTAATAAATTAACTTTAAATTTAAAAACTAAGTCCAATAATTGAAAATCAAGCAATGCTCTTAATCTTCTTTCTCTTTCTTAGCCCTTTTCCAATTCTTGTATGAATCTTCTTCCTCATCCATAACCTTAGCCAGTAGGCATCCTTTAGAGGACCTACAATCAATCTTGGAGTAAATAGTTTCCCCTTCGGCTAGGACCCCATGCTTCTTTTCTACCCAAGCTTTCTTTTCTGTGGTGTCAGCTTTCCTTTTTCCTTTATCTTTTGCAGTACTCTTCTTCTTAGGCATTATAGGTGTTTTGAAATCAATTCTTTCACCTAAGAGTTCCTTAACAGGAATCACTTTGTCACCTAGACGGCTCTTCACATCTGTTTTACTCTGATTTTTCTTCACGTCCTTTGAAGGTTTCTTTAGAAGCCACTTCTTCACATCATTGGGCAAAGAAGGAGGAACCTTTTGGGTAATTACTTCCCATAAAGGTCTAGCGCTCCAATAAGCATCAAATTTGTCTACTTCCTGGGAGACAGGGAACTTGTAGGGACGACGAAGATCATCGGAAGGAATAGTCTGAAGTAAGTCGTATTGTCTTTTTACCTTGCAGGGATAATAAAAAGTCATACGGGACAAGCTTGGAAGACGACAGAAAGGTTGCTTGTTGACACCAACCATCTTTTCTATCTTCCACCAAGGGATGACCCACTTGATGGCAAAATTACAAGACTCGAAGACCTTCTTCCATTCATGGCGCCCCATCTTAGAGAAGCGTTTCTTCCTTTTCACGAAACAATTTGGAGTATACTTCTCAATGTTGTCCGGAGGGCTAATTAATTCCAGTCTTTCCATTAGCCACATCTGTAAAAATTGCAATACAAATAAATTATTATTACTACACAAAAAATATATTTTTGATTTCTGTAATTAAAAATATTATTTTTTCTACCCATAATAAAATTGGAGAGCCCCGAAAAGGTGCTTTTGGATTTTTCTTTAATTCATCAAGAATAAGCATGGTCTCTCCAACTATTAAAGGCATTAGATTTCTTCCAGACTCAATTTGTTCTAAAACAGTGGATATAATTGATTTACCCTCATTATTTTTACCACTAGTAAGTAAAAATTGATTAAGCATGCAAAAGAGGAAAGCCCTTCTTCTATAAACATGGAAGGATTCAGAATAAGGTCTATCAAAATAATGGCGAGCAAATTCTTTCAAATTAACTATGCTACCATCTACTATTTTTGATAGATCTTTGTCTTTTAAATTGAAGAAGCGTTCAAAATCCTTATAATAATATTCATTTATTCTAGGGATTACTACAAGATCTAGTGCAGGGAAACCTAAAATAGCACCAAATTCTTCCGGCAAAGGGCTAATTTCATCATACCCTATTCTAAAGCATTGAGTATCTACATCCCAATATTCTAGGGCGGTATGAATAAAATCTGAATCAAGATCTACCCCTTTGACACCATAAATACCCCCCAAGTGAAACACATCTAATTCTTTTCTCTCCTTGGCATTAAGAGACCGACACCATTCATGGGTGTAGTTGGTAAAACTTTTGGAGACTAGAGACATGATTTTTCTAAAAGCTAAGAAAAATTTTATTTGCTGAAATTATGAAGGAAATCGGTTGGGCAGGGGGCTATTTATGCACAAAATAGGAGCAGTTTCAATCCAGGAAGGATTCGGAGTCAGTGCTCGTTAGCGGCAGATGCCAACTATTGGCGCCTGACGCCAGAGCCTGGCGCCAAACGCTAAGTGTAGCGCCTGGCGCTACACCAAAAACGCGTGGTGCCAGCTGGCGCTAACATGTCTCATCGTACACGCTTTCTAAAAAAAACCGCGTTTTTAACTTGATTCGAGTCTGCTAATGACTTTACGGTTTCCTTATCTTTTTCTAAAAATTCATCTATTCCTCCCTCTTAATTAATATAGCTATTATATTAGTTATGTTATTTTTCTGATTTTATTTAAACTAACTTCCAAGTTTTTATAAATCCAATATTTTATTTGACTTTTATTTTTCATTTTTTCTTTTTTGGGGGAGAAATTCGGATACCCTCCATCAATAATAAAAATGACAGAATTTTTGCGCAAAATTACTTTTCACATTTCCTTGCACACACAAACATGCACATAACGATAATAAAAAATGAAAAACATGATAAATAAAGAATAAACTCTACAAAACATGTCTAAATAATGAGTCTAATTAAAAGGCAAATTTCTATACAAAGTCAAAATAAAATAATAAAAAGCACAGGAATAAGCTATGGCGCCGGGGGACGTACACCCATCATCTCAAAAAACTGCGCCGTACGAGGAGTAACTAGTGCCAGCTCCAGTTTCCTCGGGAGGAGGAAAGCTCAACACAGGACCTGTCCACCCAAGATCAACCTGAGGCTGAGGCTGCTGCGATGACAAACCAACCTCGTACATCCCACCTCCTCTAAGAGCCGAGGTAGCCTCTCCCTGGCCTATCGGCGCGGCATGTGCACCCTCAGATGAAGAGCCTAAGCCCTCTACCGCCTCAGTACGAGCAGCCTCAGAACGATCGCCCCGACCTCCCGAACCAGTGCGGCGACGTCTCGAGCTAGACCTTGCCGGATCCCTCCGCACCTCAGGTCTCGTACGGGTACAAGAAGGAATGGGCTAACCCTGCGAAAGAAACTAAGATCAGAAGCGTGCAAAGAAGAAGCGATAATGCAAAGCATAAGGAGGGAAGCTACCTCCTGAACGGCGTCGTCTCGGCGACAGGTAGCCACGTTCCTCATCCAGACGAGCTGGCTCCGGAAGGCATCTATGCATCGTGCCATCGCCGAAACCACCTCACGTGAGAACTGTCAAAGAAATAATTCAGTAAACATGCATAACATATATGGACAAAAGTTGCAAATAAACAAGCTTACTCGAGTCTGGTGACGAGGAATTAATCGCTCCACAAAGCGCTCGCCCTCAGGAGCCGGAGGAATCATCTCCTCAATCGGCCCATATGTCCCCTGATAATGGATAGACATAGGGTTG
This sequence comes from Chenopodium quinoa, assembly GCF_001683475.1. NCBI lineage: Eukaryota > Viridiplantae > Streptophyta > Magnoliopsida > Caryophyllales > Amaranthaceae > Chenopodium > Chenopodium quinoa. The sequence goes on from NW_018744681.1 coordinate 204,558, forward strand.
GCACGAACTCAGCATGATCATCCTGACAAAGCAAAACAAAATCAGTAAAGCATCACTTGGGGCCTACTTAACGAAAGGTAAAAGCTGAAAATCGTACCGCCACATCCTCAGAAGGTACAGGAACTGGAGCTAACAACGGTAGCTCCTCCCCATAGCACCGCCCAGGGATTGTGTAAGATTGCCAAGGGGTACCGGCTCCCTCTAACATGCTCACCAACCTCGCAGCATTAAACATATGACGTGGTGGAGGAGGAGGAACGACAAAGTTATCTGAGGAATGTTGAATAGAAACCCTCTCTCCAAGATACGCAGCTGCTCCATAGGTCCCTAAGAAATAGTGACGCTCAGCAGAATACTGCGTGGCTAGCCTAGGGACTGCCAAGTCGACCCACGGTCGGTACAGCACCTCAGGCTCCTGCAAAGAGTGTCTATCAGGCAAGAATCTAGCTAAGGCATCACAAAATGTCAAATAAGAAATGAATCATACTAAGATGATCCAATCTCGGAAATAGGCAGTGGACATCCCTAAACGGAGGCTGCCCCAAGAAGCACTAACTGGAAGCCTCCGCGGCGACGGTCTCGTCGGCGCAGCTGAGGGGAAGTACTCGTAAAACCAGATCTACAAGAGGCAAAAGTTATCAGCAAGTTCTAACTAAAATGTAGAGCTAAACTTTATAGGGAATAAAGGATACCTCTACGACCCTCCAAAAGCCGGATAGAGCAACGTTTCCCGCAAAGGACCGTGCCGACATGAGTCCCGCAACGCTCTGATGAAATCAGCATATGCAAAGCTGGCCCAGTCGTAAATCCCGATCCGGTGTAGATCACGGACGGCAGGAAGGTAGTAAAGCAGCGCCCTACTACCCTTGTCAGGGGAGAACGTCCCTGACAGCAAGATAAGTGCAAAGATGCGCACCCGCTGCTCTTAGGTAGTCGCACCATCGTCAAAAGTCGCTGCTAGAGTCGAGCAGCGAATCCCCCTAGCACTTAACTGAGTCGACTCTACCTCAGCTCGAGCCCGAATAGCAATCGGACCCAATAGCTCCTCGACCTCAGGAGAAAAGACGTCGATCCCGCTGTCGAACGGCAGCGCCACAGAGATGAACTCCAGTCCCGTAATGGGACTGAAGTCGGTAGGAGTGACCATCATCTTGCCCTAGGGGAAGTGGAAAGTGTTGGTGGTGTCCCAAAAGAACTCCACCAGAGCACGGACTACATGTGACCCCCGCTAGAGGCAATAATGGCCTCGGAGGTCTCGAACAGTGCAGTAAGCCCGCAAGACTCCCATAGAAGTCTCGTCTGATTGTTTCTGGCGATGTACATCTTGTACAGATTGCCCAAGCCGTCACAACCGGAACCATTACAGCGTGTCCTCCCAACTGTGATGCCCCGTCTCACCCTCTCAGAGATATGGTGGACGGGAGAAAAGTATAAGGTCCGCTCATCCCACTTAGGGAGTCGGCTGAGCGAAGTGGATGATTCAACATCGTCCTCTACGGGCTCATGCTCCCGTCGAACGTCTCGGGACCGTGAACCAGAGCCTCGCTATCTAGCCATGCTACATTGTGCAGAATCTTTATAAATTAAGGTTCTATAGTATCCAAGGTTCGCCTAGCCGCATGATACTATCTTCGCAAAAAAAAAAAAAAAAACAGAGTACGTAGTACTAAAACAGAGCACAAATTCAAATTGAGCAATACACAACATTTTTCATGCAATTAAAAAATTTCTTGCAATATTATGGTAATTATTGTGACAAATTGGACAAGAATTTCTTGCAATACACAACATTTATTCATTTTTTCACCAAATTGAGTCAAACAAGTCTCAAATTACTCCCAAGGAAATATATAAACATAATCAAGCAATTTCATGGCATAAAATTTGATAAACAAAGAGAATTAAGCAATTCTAATTTCGAATTTTCAAGAAATTTGTGGACAAATGCATGCAAAATTCATTAAAACCAGCGTGAGTTCGGAGGAAACTTACATAGATCGGGAAAATGGATGGAATAAGCTTGATTTGCAACAAATTTGAGCAAATTTAGTTGAGAAACGAGCAAGAACAAGTGAATTGAAGTTCTGAGAATTCTCGAGCAAGAAACGCAAACAACAGCAGCAGAAATGAGGAAGAGAAGGGTATTTAAGGAAAACCCGACTCTAGCGCCAAGCGTCAGACCTTGGCGTCAATCGATAAAGCTTAGCGCTAGTTCCAGCGTCTGGCGCTACAGCCAGATAGTGGCGCTGATGTTATTTCAGCGGCGCCAGAATGTTCAGCCACTCAGTACGGTTGTTCCAACCTTTTGCAATATATTTTGGGTTCCTTGGTACGCCAGTTAGCCCCTCTGAGCAATTTGACACGATTTTAGTAATCGGCTTGATTACATAAAGTGATCGACCTGATGAAAGATCGTGTCACTTAGCTTAAAGCGCCTAAGCATTGGCTTATCGCAAAAGGCACCGACATACGGGTTCATTCAGAAAGGCACCGACATACTGGTTCATAATTCAGAAAAAGGCACCGACATACAGGTTCACAAACAGCAAAAGCGCCGACGTATAGGCATAGCGGAAGCAAAGTTCAAGCGATCTTTTAAAGATCGACAAGCGGAGGTCTTCAATAATTTTCTTTGGAGTATTATCGCAACAAATGAGGATAGCTTCAAGCGAGGATATCTTCGGCAGCGTTCCCTAGCTTGCGGAGAGTTGTCACAAACAACTGAAGGTAATTTCAAGAGAAGTTGTCTTTGATCGTGTTCCCTGAGATGTGGAAGATGGTCATAAAGCGGAAGAGGATTGTTTCAGGCGAAGCAATCTTCGATAGTGTTCCCTGGCTTGTGGAAGATTATCAAGACGGAAATTGGAGGCAGTTACAAGCGTAGAAGTTTTCAAGCAGGATAACATTCTCTAACTTGCAGGAGGTCATCAAAACAACAGTAATACAGCAGCAAATCGGTTACTTTAGAGACGTGTGCTCGGCGGTGCAAGATACGCGTTTCTTAACTATCTTATTTGTTTAACTAACGCTAGTTTGCAGGTATCGGCGTTACAAGAATGATTTAGGATCGCAGAACGTTCTGAATCATTCTTCGTCCCTATCGCTACTTTGACTTTTGTTTTCGAAACCTGCGTTTCTCCAAACTCAGTCAAAGTGGGGGCTTCTGTAGACACCCATTTATGTCTCCCCAAAACCAAACCCAGTGATGAGTACCTTTCACGTCAAATCATAATCGAATGAAGTGAAAGGTACCATTCGATTATGATTACCATTCGATTATGATTACCAACGTCAACCTCCTTTCTAGCTGAAATCTCAGATCGATAACAAACATCAACAAGAGTACCTCGAACAACATTATGCCGATGTTTAATACCAACCATACCAGCACACGATACCGCGTGATCACTGAAAATATCCCCAGTGAAAACCCTTGAACAAGCAACACACGTCGTCGAAACAGAGAATAAAGGAACAACAAGACGGTAGCATAATAAACATCGATAAGTCCTTACGTTCATCGTCTGACCCAACCCTGAAATAGGAACCGCCCGAAACCAAGCGGAGGAGTGATCTCCTTGCTGCGATTTCCACAATGCTGATTGATGAGGAGATAAAGAGAAGGTGGATTCTACAGATGCGGTAACCTTTGTGAAATATATATCTGCCAATTTCTTCATGAGTTTAGGGGAAGCGACCTCACTAGGATTACTCAAAATGTCAGACCCAACCATTCCATTAAACTGAAGCAAGACATCCGCAAAAGCTCGACCAAGGCCATCAACGCTAGCATGCCGGAGAAGCTTTGTCTGCAACCCAGCAGACTGTAACCGAGAGGCAAGAAAAGCATAATGACGAACATCACCTGCGGAATAAACACCATTATTATTATTATTATTATTATTTTTATTATTATTATAGATGGATCACTTTCTATATGTAGAAGTTTCGACTTAAGACGCATCACTATTTTTTTTTAAAATTTATAAATTCTATTTCTCTTGTATCATATATGGAGTAGTCCACTTTTTTTTCTTTCACTTTATCTCTCCCATCTACAAAAGTTACACAGATTTCATTTTGAAGAATATTACCCATTACTAGCTAGGTGGACTTGTACTTGTCAATACCACAAAAATAATATTATTTTCTAAATAAAGTTCATGTAAATGAAAGGGAAAAATGGGTAAAAATAATATTTAACCCAAAAATAGAGGAGAGGGGGCTATGGAATATACTTTTCTGTTAGAATTACGACTCTGCCAGAGTTACATTACTCTTAAGGTCTTCATCTTCGGAGTGGAATTCTACCGGAGCAGCAAATTGTGTGGTTGATTTAAACAAAGAAGTGATGAATTTTAATAGATGAAAGGTAGTATAGTCAGAGGGCGGCAAATGATTTTCAAGGTTTACAAACATCTTGTTACTTTAATCACGAGAATCGATGAATTCTTTATCAGAGTGCAAATTTACTACTTCATTCATGAAAAACAATGTGTCCACTGCTAAATATTATCGAAATTTGAAACAATATGAGTGTGAGAACGAAATTAAAGTTGAAGTCGACGACGTTAATTGTTTGTCGATATTCAATTAACATGTATATTGTTACTTTTTATTTGTAAACTGTTATTTTTTTTATATTGTTTTATGAGCTTGATTTATAATTTTATATACCTTTTGGGTATATGATTTTTTGTGGGTTTGATACATTTTGTTATTAATTTGTATACTACTATCATTGATTTGTATACCGTTATCGTATGATTTCATGTTGTTATTGTAATGTGTGTATTATTATTACACATTCAATAGTAGTGGTGGTAAGGACGGTTGCGATAACTAACTGGCATACGGTACTTTATGAAGATGAAGATGAAAATGATGGTGATGGTAATGGTAATTTTCTCTCTCCTCTCAGTCAAAGGTTTTTTAATTGGTTTTCTGGTGAAATTTCGTTCGAATTATAAACTTTATGACCACCAACACCTTTAAGCTACAAGAACGACCAAACTCGTCTTTAAGATCTTCAAATTGATTACATAGGGAAAGAGGAGAGAGTTTATTTATTTATTTATTTATTTTATTTTTAGGATTTTTTGGTGGAGGAAGGGGGGGGGGGTGGGGGGAGAGGAAAGAGAGTACTTTTTTACATATTTTTTTTACAAGAAAAAAAAAAAGAGATTTCATTAATAAAATGTAGCCAAACGACACTTTCATATAATTCTTAAGAAATCAAAAATTCCAACACAAGTACACACCTTAAAATTAAATACAACGTAGATTTGATTGACAATCGCCTTTATAAAAAAACTTCATGTGGAGCAATACAATGTTGTGAGTTCGCACTGATTAGGCTTGAAATCCATTGATGCATAGTCGTTCGAGTGAAAATGCTCATATGGTCCTCCGGATTCTTGTAGAGATTATGAAACCCTAGATCTTCAACCCTTGCTATAGAAACACAGCTTAGTAACAAATGAGTTACTGTTTAAGAATGTACATGGAAGTTCATTTTTTCCCCGGGTATGGATTAAGGGAGCCTATACCTGGTAGTGGTCCATCACTCCTCTTAAAAGTTATGGATAATAATAATAATAATAATAATAATAATAATAATAATAATAATAATAATAATAATAATAATAATAATAATAATAATAACAGAAGTGAAAAAAGAAAAGAAGCAAATCACTCACAACTTTGCAATCAGTAAAATTCAATTGGAAAATTTAACTCTAATAATTCAATTTTTGCGCGATCTTATTTTTATTAATTTTGTCTTTTAGTTTTCCTACAATAATCCAAAATTTAGGGATATTATATTATATTAGGCCAAGCAGGTCATTTAACCTAAACAACAGATGCCACATGTCATGTTTTCATTTGTCTAAAAAATGTTTTTCCATTTATTTTTAAAGAAACTTTAAAATTAATTTTTTTTTTCCGTTTCTTCTTCCTCTTCCTTTCCACCTTCATGAAAATGCACCTCCATAATTGCCATCTCCAAAACCCGACAACCATATCCCCCAAATCCGACAACCTCCCACTCTCCAAGCAGGTCCAGTGGTTGTTCGTGTGTGGCCATGGAAGGGGGAAGCTTGTGAATTGCTCTTGGTGGGATTTTTTTTATAATTTTTTATAACTCTTTTTTTTTGTTAAATAATTTGAAAATAATAATAGTAAAAATCATGTGAAAAATCGTTAACGGGTCACTTTGACTTAATTGAATAGAACACTCCTTAAAACTTGAATTATTATGGAATAAATCTACGGAGTAATAGAATAGGACACTCCTAAAGCTTGAATTATTGTGGAATAAACAAAAGTCGGATTAATAAAATAAAGGAAAAATTGCCCCCATTAATCCCAACTTTGCCTCGTCCGCCAATAATAATCCATACTTTCGATTATTCACCATTACTCCTTAATGACAGGGGTGGGGGAAGGGAAGGGGTGAATTTCGAGGGAAGGGGGAAGGTTGGGCGGCGGTTTCCGAGAGTGGGGGAGGGGTTTTCAGGGATGGGGGAAGGGAAGGGGTGGGTTTCGAGGGAGGGGGAAGGGAGGGCAGGGCGGCGGTTTCTGGTAGCGGGTGAGGGGTTTTCGGGGATGGGGCTGATTTTCCGGCAGGGGTGGGGGTGGGGGTGTGGTGGCAGCTGTTGGGCATGGGTGGTTTGTGGGGTTTATTTATTTTTTTTTAAAAAAATTTAAGCCAATCATACGCTTACACATGTTTAGATAACCTGCTACATCAGGTTAGATGACAGATTGGGTGCAATAGAAATTAATAGGGCATAAAATTGAGATTGATACTGAATAATCAAAAGTAGGGATTATTATTGGCGAACGAGTCAAAGTTGGGATTGTTGAAACCCATTGTAACCTACTTGTGAGTAACTACTCTACCTTATAAAGTGTGGTGACACTTGAGAGGTTTATTCTTCAACAGGGATTAATGGGGGCAATATTTCTTAAAATAAAACTACGCAGAGGTCGGATTATGACTTTATGAGTACTCGTAATAAATTTTCCAATTCAATTGTTTTTTTTAAAAAAAAAAAAAAAAAAAAAAAAATTCCAATTCAATTTTAGGTCTCTTCCCCCATTTTCGAATTCTCATTTCAAACCCTCGTCTTTCTATTCTTCACCAAAGAAAAACTCAAGCTCCACAACAATGGCGGCAACCCAAATCCCAGCACCTAAATCATCTCTTTCATCCCTCCTCAATCTCCTCCCATCATTCTTCAAAAACAACAAATTCAGCGATGCAAAATCCCATTTACTCACTTTCATCGCCTCCGATCCTCAACACACTCTTCATCACCATCTCCTTCACCCTTCTTCCCATCTTCCTCCGCCCACCAAAGCCCTTTTCGACACCGCAATTTCCGCCTACTGTCAGTCAGGAAAACCCCATTTTGCCCTTCAAATCTTCAAGAAGATGAAGCGTCTCAAGCTCAAGCCAAAGCTTCTAACTTGCAATACTTTGCTCAATTCATTGGTAAAATACCCATCTTCTCATTCTATTTCTAGTTGTAGAGATTTGTTTGATGATATGGCTCGAATTCGGGTTGCCCCAAATGTTGTTACTTTCAATATTTTGATTAATGGGTATTGTTCGGAATTTCGATTTAAGGATGCTATGGAAGTGCTTAAGATTATGTCTGATTTTGATTGTTTTCCTGATAATGTTACTTATAATACTATTTTGGATGCATTGTGTAAGAAAGGTAGGTTGAATGATGTTAGAGAATTGTTGTCTGATATGAAGGATAAAGGATTGGTTCCTAATAAGAATACTTATAATATATTGATTAATGGGTATTGTAAAATGGGGTGGCTGAAGGAGGCGGCGCAGGTTATCGTTTTGATGACACATAATAATTTATTGCCTGATGTTTGGACTTATAATATGTTGATTAATGGATTGTGTAATGATGGGAAGATTGATGAGGGTTTGAGGAAGAGGGATGAGATGGAGAAGTTGAGATTAATGCCGGATGTGGTTACTTATAATACTTTGATTAATGGGTGTCTCAAGTTTAGGGATAGTAACGAGGCGTTTGCGTTGTTGGATGAAATGAGGGATAAGGGAGTGGGGAAGAATGCGGTTACTTATAATATAATTATCAAGTGGTTTTGTGATCAAAAGAAGATTGGAGAGGCAATGAATGCGCTAAAGGAGATGGAAGAGAGTGGAGTTTCACCAGATTGTGTGACTTATAATACTATAATTAATGCATATTGCAAGTTGGGGAACTTTGGAGAAGCTTTTAAGGTGATGAGTCAGATGGGTAGGAAAGGCTTGAAGATGGATATATTTACGTTGAATATGTTTCTTCACACTCTTTGTGAGGACAAGAGGCTTGATGAGGCGCATGAGCTACTCAATAGTGCTATTGGGCGGGGTTATGTGCTTGATGAAGTGAGTTATGGTACTCTGATTACGGGGTACTTTAAGGATGAAAAGGAGGAGAGGGCTTTAAAGGTTTGGGAGGAGATGAAAGAGAAAGGGGTCATTCCAAGTGTTGCCACTTATAATTCTTTAATCTCTGGGTTCTGCAAATCAGGAAAAACTGACCAAGCAATCGGAAAGTTGAATGAACTTATGGAGAATGGATTGTTCCCAGATGAGACTACATACAACACCATTATCCATGGTTATTGCTGGGAGGGTAAAGTTGAGCAAGCATTTCAGTTTCATAACAAAATGGTGGAGAATGCATTTAAGCCTAATGTGTACACATGTAATATTCTTCTGCGCGGTCTTTGCTCTGATGGGATGCTTGAAAAGGCTATTAAGCTTTTCCATACTTGGGTTTCTAAAGGCAAAGAAGTTGATGCAGTTACGTACAATACATTGATAACAAGTCTGTGTAAGGACGGAAGACTTGAAGATGCTTTAAACCTTGTGGAGGACATGATGGAAAATAATGTAGGACCGGATAAGTACACCTACAATGCCATTTTCAATGCTCTTGCCAGTGCAGGGAGAACAATGGAAGCAGAAAAATTTAGGGAAACAATGCTTCAATCTGGAATGTTGCAGGATCAATGCTCACAGCTTGAAAAGGGCGTATCGGTTGAGGCTGATGTAGTGACGGCAGAGCCAATCTCATGTGCTGAAGACTTTTCAAAAAGGATAAATGAATTGTGCATGGAAGGTCGGTACAGGGAAGCAATGGACATATATCAAGAGGCTAGTCATAAAGGAGTAGCTGTAAATAAGACAGCTTATTTCACTCTGATTGAGGGGCTCCTTAAGAGAAGAAAGTCCATATCAAAAGAAGCTCATTGACTTCTGGTTCTATGATGGGTTCTCATGACCTATTTACTTCCTTGGGATCGATGGATTTAGATTCGATTGAATCAGAACACACCTGAGGTACTTACTGCAGAAACCGCAAACATATTGTTTTTCTTCACTTATTTGCATATAAGTTTGTTTCCTCAAAAAAAATTTGCATATAAGTTTGTGCTTGGATCTTGGTGCTCATAATAACAGAAGCGTTTTGTAAGTGAGTTCCTGCCCAATTTGAAACTCTTACATCTGTCAGTATCCACTCTATGGATAGCAGTTTGTCTTACATGTGTGTAGATGTTTTTTTGTCAGCTGTGTGATTTTATGCAATATTTAATCCAGTTTAGGCATGTGAATTTTGATTTGGTCAGAAACCATTGTGTCTTAACACTTATTGGGCCATTGGATGGTTAAAAATATAATGATTCTAGTGTAACACTTTTGCATGGGTTTTCCAGAAGTGCCTCAGGCAATAGGGTCCTGGAGGTGAAGGCACATGCTTAGGAGCGATTCATACAATTTTTTAGTAAAAAGGCGTCATACCTAGAAAGTATGGATTATGGAGTATTTTACAACCAAATGAAATTTTGTTTGATAAATTCTATGATTGTCTGAATTTTTCATAGTTGTGTTTCTTAATACTGATATCATACGTATTACGAAAAATGAATTTCTTTTAATGAGAATTTTCTATTTAAAATAAAAGCTTGGTGCAATTTTAGTAGGGGACTCATGCCCTTTGCGACTTAAGAGCCTTGTGGTGTTGTGGTACCCTGGTGATCATCATTTCCTCAGTCTCGTACCTCAATGCCAAACCTTTCCTCATTTTAATGCACTGCATGAGTGCATGTCGTATAGGTGTTCTGATAGTCTTGTGGTACCCTGGTGATCATCATTTCCTCAGTCTCGTACCTCAATGCCAAACCTTTCCTCATTTTAATGCACTGCATGAGTGCATGGCGTATAGGTGTTCTGATAGTCTTATCTTCTAACTTGAAGTGTTGCCGTTTTACGTGAAATGTGTGATGGCGGTGGTTGTTGTTGGTTGCACACTTGCACTCCATTTATTCTGTGAGTAGTTGAGAGAAGATAGAAAGAGTGGGGGGGGGGGGTCATTTAAAGGTCATGTGAATGGTCAATGCCAGATTTTTGGTCAACATTTGTTTCTCGGCCATAGATGTTACTTTACAACATAAATTTTTTAAAAGGTGGTTAATTACCACATATTTTTTCAATGGTGGTTTTTGCAAAAAACTGGAATTTAAAAGGTGGTTTTTGACAAAATTTCCTGATGTAACATTTGAATGTTTCTATATGGTATATCCTGGTTATTTATCATCAGTGAGTTTGATACTTTGATTGTTTGTGTTGGCATTTTGCTGATGGTAAATCAATATTTACTCACCCTTTCTTTCCTCATTCTCACTGAGGTTGCAATAATAGAAAAAAAAAAAAGTCAAATATCTTGTGATAAATGTGCTGGTTCTTTCATGGTGCATTTGAAACTGCAAGTTTAATTTTTTTAAAAAACAATAAGACTCAAACACTATGGTTTTGAACTAATCAGTGGCTTTGAATCTATATATATATTTTTAAAATTCTTTTCTTCACCCCTATCTCCCTCTTCTTTCTGTCTCGTTCTTTTTGACCTATTTCCCATCTCTCTCCTCTCATTTCTTCATCCCTTTCTCTATCTCTCCTCACACA